>NC_079453.1:4132544-4192544 GCF_903798145.1 Danio aesculapii
AATTACTAAAACTGTGAAATTATGATGAGTGTTCCAGTTTTTAAGCAAGAAGCATAATAGTTTTAAATATAATCAAATTTAGTATGATGCCATATTTTAAAATGTATTTTCATGCTTCATTTTTGCTATATTTAAGTCCTATGTTACAGTGTGCTGAATGAAGATGGAACTTTACAAATATGACAAATTTATTTTCACTAAAGGTTATTTGATTACCTTCTATGTAAAAGAACTTTTTAAATTTAGTATAATGCAAATTTGAAAACAGGATGCATCTTGTTGTATGCCAATATATCCCACTCACAGGTTTGCTTAATTAGGGTTGGAACTAAACTGTGCAGAGCTGTGGCACTCCAGGAACCGAGTTTGACACCCCTAATTTAAAGGCATACGTTTTCATGCAGAGGAATCTGTTTCTGAATCCATGATTGAGTCAACATTTTTCTTCTGCGTGTAAATAAAGTAAGTCTGGTAATGATCACGTCCACGTGTAATAAACTGATTAGTCAGTGAGTTCATTCTTGGCGTGCCTGGAGAATAATCGAGTCTCAGACGCCACCTTGTGGTTATTTTCGGACAGTACAGGTTTTTTTTCCCCAAAACGCATTAAATTCAATACTATTTAATTAAAATGAACTGAAAACCTAAATTAAAATTAATAAAATTAAGCTGCAGCTGTTTTCCAGAACAAAGGACTTGTAGTTTACCCCAAAACACAGTTTGAGCTTTTAAAATTAATCAGTCTAAATGGTAATGTGATATTATTTTTGCAAGAATTTTTATATGGATTTGTTATTATTATGATGGATTTTATCTTAGCCTGTAATAATAATAATTATTAGGCTATTATTATTATTATTATTATTATTATTAACTACAACTACTACTACTATTATCTTTTCATTAGGTCTATTACTTTGTAGTAAACTATCTAAATATAATAATTATAATGCTAAACTAGACATTAAAATTATTTAGAAAATAGGTCACTCAATGCATAACCAACGATAGCACTGACCATGATTATGCAATTACATTTTTAAAGTCTCCCTAAAAAAGTCGTGATCCAGCAGTTTTCCAGGGCATAATTAGTACGTAAGAGTCAAAGAGAGTGATTTGTATTTCTCTTCTCGGTGACATAAGTGCTCTGCTCGGGTCTGCTCCGGCGCCGGACAGCAGGTGACAGCAGACCCGGACTCGCACGCGCCCGCCCGCTGCCGTCTCCGCTTCTTTACTCCCCCGAGGAGCGCAACAATGACCACGCACTTGTCCGGCGCCTGCCGAGGGGCGAGGATACACCATTGTTTGCGTTTGGGCTGCAAAGGGCGGCGAAGAGCACGCCAGAAAACAATGAAGCCAAAGAACGCGTCCATTTATGCTAAAAATAGCGAGATACACTGAGCATCATAAATCCGCCGGTGCATTGCGGACTCGGGCGGGACGCTTCTCCGGGCTCCTGCGCTTGATTTCCAGCCTTCCAGTTTCATTGAGGGTCAGTTTATAGGTTAAGTCTGCTTGCGGACATTGTTTGCTCTTTGTTTCCCCTGCAAGTTCAAGAATGCAGGAAGGTCTGATATCTGGATGCCTTCGAGACACGAGAGCACGTATTATAAAGAGCTCATAAATCAGATAAGCAGAATACAAGCTGAAAAGGAGTGAAATAAAATAGCTAGGTTTAACTTTCAAGCACATACATTTTTACTCGTTTCAGACTTAATACTTTTGGGTGTTTCTTCTGAGACAGTGTTGTTATGTCATTAGCCTATGTATTATTTATTTGTTGTTTAATTTGTGCTCACGTTGTAGATTTTTACGCTAAAAAGTAGGACTTTTTTATTTAGTTGCCTTTAATTTCATGTTTATTTGAACTAAAAATTATTATTAGCCTATTTGGTTGTGCGTACGTGTTAGGATTTGCAATGCATGTTCTCAAATGAAGACTTGTTTTATTGGTTGCATTCATACATTTCTATAGATCCAAAGCTGCTGACCTTTCAGAGCAGATGATCATGTGACATCAGAGGACAAATAAAGTATTACAAATTTTAAAATATGGTTACTAAATGTGATCAGGAACAACAGCAGCTCAGCCATGAAGTGGTGGGCTATGTAAAATTGTACATCCTTCAACTTCATCTGGCCTTCAGATTAACAAGAACAATGTACAGAGCTTCATGGAATGGGTTTCCATGGCCATGCAGCTTCAAGCAAAATGTGATGGTGTAAACTCTCTATAAATCTGGGTTTCTCAGAAGAACAACATTGCCTGACTGCACTGTGCCAAGTGTAAAGTTTGGTGGAGGGGTGTGGTGTGAGGTTTTTTCAAGGGTTGGACTTCATTTGTTTGTTCCAGCTTCAGCATATTAAGACATTCTGGACAATTTCATGCTCCTAACTTTGTGGTGAAAGGTTGTAAATGAATGTCTGCACATCAGCGCACAAAGCAATGCCAATAATTACATTGAAGTGGAAGAACTGGACTGGCCTGCACAGAGTCCTGACCTCAACCCGACTGAACACTTTGGGATAAATTATAGTAGACACTGTGACCAGGCCTTCTCAATCAGCTCATCAAACTGGGCTCGGCCCAGTCAGAAGTACCGCTGAAAGCTTCCATCATCCAGGTACAGTTTCTGAAGGAGTTTATGAGCTGACAGAGCTGGCTGCACCTCTGAAAGGATCTAGTGGACTCAGACACGGCTCCTAACGAATCGACGCTGTTTTTTCAGCCTTCACAAAGCACATAAACACAGCTATTCTCTCAATAAAATCCATGTTAGCCATTTAGCAACGAAGCTACAGTTACAGGGCAGACAGAAGCCCTGCCCATGATGCGAATCCGCGTCTGTCCTGAAGTGAATTTGATGCTCGAATGAAGCGAATTTTGACACGCGAATGAATCGGATTTCGATGCGCAAATAAAGCAAGTAAACTAAAATGTTCACGCGTCTATTTTCGAAATTTATCTGCACGTTTCGCGTCTGGTGTGAACACAGCATAAAAGAATGGCAAAAAAAAATCCAACAAACCTTATGAAAAGTCTTTACGTGGTAAAAATCAGGCAAGGGCTTTTCTTTTTTTGGATCGCTTTTTAAAACACTGTCGGTTGGGTTTAGGGAAGTGGGTAGGCGGGTCAGTCGGTGCTTTTGAAAACCCTATTGGTTGGGTTTGGGAAGAAGGAGTGTGGGCCAGTCGATTGGTCAGTCAGTCAGTCAGTCAGTCAGTCAGTCAGTCAGTCAGTCAGCAGCGGCCTCTGGTGGATTTACTCGAGAACAGCAGGCGCAAATAGCACTCACAAGAAAAATTTGAGATCTCAAAAAGCGTACACAGCGGCTTCTACTGGAAGTCGTGAAAACAAAACTGCAAAAAAAAACGTACCTCCGGGGACGTATTTGGCGCACTCCAGAACTGTATATAGGGGTACGTTTTCAGAATGAGCCTGGGTTGTTACATTGCATGTTGGACGTGAATTCGATTAGAACTACAAAGATGGCGGAAATGCTAGATCAACTGTCAGGTAGAGAGGTTTTGGTAAAGTTGTTTAAATGACTATTAATTATTATCTAGCTAACTGGAAAATATTTCAATCTCATTTTCCGTGTTATGTTTCATCTGCAACAACAATGTGAACTTCTATAAAGACGTGTTTGGACTCATCTCGTGAATGGCAGATTAACCTGCTGGTGAATCTTCAATAAGGTACTGTAAGTAATTAAATATGAAAGAATTGTGGATGATGTGTCTAGATGATTGACAGGACACGTAACTAATCAACATGACGATCTGTTAATGAGAAAGTAGTATGTCCCAAATTTTGCATAATCTTCTGTTACACACTCAAAAGTATGTTCTTTTTCCTTCGCAAAAAAGTACATACTTGTAGAACGTAGTATAAGTATACGAATTGGGACACAGCAAGCGTCTTTTACAGGCTGAACTGGTTGAAACCGGCTGAAGTGAAGTGTCCTGTAAGTGTGACAGGCCAGAACAGAGCAGCAAGTCACTTCTTGTTTTTGTTCTGATATGAAATCATCGACTGTACTGTTGCTCCTCGATAATGAACCTGTTTTTCTGACCCACTGTTCAATTCCTTAAATTCCAGGAGGGCCGAAGGAAACGTCTTTTCTGAAGTGGATCGCATTACAGCCATTTCCTGCACCGTTTCCAACATTTCCAGGTCAAACGCATTGAAAATAAAGACTCGTTCAGCTTATAAGAGAAGATCAGACCAGGAACAAAACAGGATATTGATGACAAACTGCTTTCATATGATAGTGAGTGATAATAGTGTAAGTGTGACAAATGAACTTCCAATCCACTTCATCTGACCAGAAAAACACAGCGAAGCACGACAACACATTCAGAGGAAAGAAACCTCAAAAAGAGCTCTCGAGCAGTTTTCTGTCAGGTTAAATTGAGGTCGAACAGAAGTTTCTGCTAATGGCACGTCATTATTTTGCCAAGCACGATGGCATCCTGGATTAACATCTATGTTGATCCTGGAACATCATTTTTGTTGGAAAATATAATCCATACCTATTCCCAACCATAACTGTAAATTATTCCCAGAATCAGAGGGCAATAATAGTTGGATGACAATCATTTAGAAGTGCATAAACCTATAAGCTTAACGTAAATGTATCCCTTAATTCCGATTGGCTAATTGGAATGTTTTTTCAGGATCAACATAGATGTTAATCCAGGAGCATGTCCTCCTTGGTGAAATCAGTTTGGTGTCTGCTGGGTGTTATTTTAGTATTATTTATACACTGTAAAAAAAAGTCTTGTTGCTTAACATTTTTTTTGAGTTGAAACAAATTAACTTTTTTAGTCATCTCAACTTACATCAGTTAATGTAACTTAAAATATTAAGTTAAACTTTAACCAAAAACATTTAGTTACCTGATCAACTTTTGACTGCTTGCCATATACAGTTTTTTTATTTACTTATAGATTTTTACATTTTTATTGTAAATTGTAAAATTATTAATGTGCTTTTATAATTTTTATATTTTATTATAGAATATATTTTTAGATTTAGTTATTTTAGTGCTTCACTGTCTGCGCTGTGGAACATATTACATTTATTCTTAAATATATATGGTGAAAGTAGTATTTACTGTAGAATAAAAATCTAATAACTAAATATTTTCTTGCAAAAGAACAATAAATTCTAACATTTAACATTAATAAATTAAAATTTTTTAAATAAAATATTTTCTGCTCTGAAAATGAATGGACGAATGATGTGAGGGAGAAAATATCAATTAAAAACTCTAATAATCACACAAGAAAAAAACTAGTACACCCAAATGTAGATGTTATAGAAAAATATTAAATACAAATTTAAATAAGAGGAAAAATCAAGAGAAGCAAAAAAAAAAGAAAAATTTTGTAAAAATTTTGTAGTTTGTAATTTTTTTGCAATATTTAGCTTGAATTTAATCGTATTATCTTTCAATTTCTAAATATGTTTGGTGACTAAACTATTATTTTAATAAATATATCTGTTTAATAAATCTGTTTAATATTTTTATAGAATATATTTTTAGATTTAGTTATTTTAGTGCTTCACTGTCTGCGCTGTGGAACATATTACATTTATTATTAAATATATATGGTGAAAGTAGTATTTACTGTAGAATAAAATCTAATAACTAAATATTTTCTTACAAAAGAACAATAAATTCTAACATTTAACATTAATAAATTAAAATTTTTTAAATAAATAAATAAATATTTTCTGCTCTGAAAATGAATGGACGAATGATGTGAGGGAGAAAATATCAATTAAAAACTCTAATAATCACACAAGAAAAAAACTAGTACACCCAAATGTAGATGTTATAGAAAAATATTAAATACAAATTTAAATAAGAGGAAAAATCAAGAGAAGCAAAAAAATGTAAAAATTTAGTTAAAATTTTGTAGTTTGTAATTTTTTTGCAATATTTTGCTTAAATTTAATTGTATTATCTTTCGATTTCTAAATATGTTTGGTGACTAAACTATTATTTTAATAAATATATCTGTTTAATAAATCTGTTTAATAAAGCTGTTTTATATTTTATTATAGAATATATTTTTAGATTTAGTTATTTTAGTGCTTCACTGTCTGCGCTGTGGAACATATTGCATTTATTCTTAAATATATATGGTGAAAGTAGTATTTACTGTAGAATAAAAATCTAATAACTAAATATTTTCTTAGAAAAGAACAATAAATTCTAACATTTAACATTAATAAATTAATTTTTTTTTAAATAAAATAAATAAAATATTTTCTGCTCTGAAAAATGAATGGACAAATGATGTGAAGGAGAAAATGGCAATTAAAAACTCTTATAAACACACAAGAAAAAAACTAGTACACCCAAATGTAAATGTTATAGAAAAATATTAAATACAAATTTTAAAAAAGAGGAAAAATCAAGAGAAGCAGAAAAATGTAAAATTTTGTTTAAATTTTGTAGTTTGTAATTTTTTTGCAATATTTTGCTTAAATTTAATTGTATTATCTTTCAATTTCTAAATATGTTTGGTGACTAAACTATTATTTTAATAAATATATCTGTTTAATAAATCTGTTTTATATTTTATTATAGAATATATTTTTAGATTTAGTTATTTTAGTGCTTCACTGTCTGCGCTGTGGAACATATTACATTTATTATTAAATATATATGGTGAAAGTAGTATTTACTGTAGAATAAAAATCTAATAACTAAATATTTTCTTACAAAAGAACAATAAATTCTAACATTTAACATTAATAAATGACATTTTTTAAAAAATAAAATAAATTAAATATTTTCTGCTCTAAAAAATAAATGGACGAATGATTATGTGAAGGGAGAAAATATCAATTAAAAACTCTAATGTGTCCCACAAGAAAAAAACTAGTACACCCAAATGTAAATGTTATAGAAAAATATTAAATACAAATTTAAATAAGAGGAAAAATCAAGAGAAGCAGAAAAATGTAAAAATTTTGTAAAAATTTTGTAGTTTGTAATTTTTTTTGCAATATTTTGCTTGAATTTAATCGTATTATCTTTCAATTTCTAAATATGTTTGGTGACTAAACTATTATTTTAATAAATATATCTGTTTAATAAATCTGTTTTGTTTAAATACACCAAAATACTTTGGCTATATTCACTGAAAAAATTGATACAAATATTTATTTTCAAAATGGGGTGTACTCAGTTATGCTGAGCAATATATATATATATATATATATATATATATATATATATATATATATATATATATATATATATATATATATTGATTGATTGATTGATTGTTAAAACATAAATTTGGCTTTCAGTGCAAATATCATCATCTGTCAATGGCATGAACAAAAAATATTTAGTATTATTTATTTAGTAATATTTTAATATTTCAAGACCATCCTAAAAAAATCAAACATTTACATCAAAATGATACAACATAGACTCTATATCATATGACGAAAAGTAATAACAAACGTATTAATCACTTATCTTAATAAGTTAACCATGTTTCAACTAATTTTATTTAGTAATATACAGTCTAACTTAACATTTTAGTCAGATTGATGAAGTTGAGATAACTTAAAAGTTCAATTGATTCAACTATAAAGTGTGAGCAGGAATTTTTCCAATAGTGTATGTGATTATATATGTGGTATATAAACTACAGTGTATGTCAACAATTTGTGTCTGTTTGAACTATTTCAAGAGGTGACTGAGAGCCATAAATCTCATTCACAATTAAAAAGAGTGACATCTGTGTGTCTGAATATCCCTGAGGGAATTAATATGACTGCACATATTGAACAACTTCCTGTATGAGTGGAGTGTCCAGACCTGCGGCATATACAGCAAAAACACTCATCCAGCAGACACTGACATCATGTACTGTGTACACTTGACTGAAAGTGTTAAAACACACTGGAGAACAGAAGCACAATGCAAATGATATCCGGGAATAAAAGAACTAAATAACCCAAGGACAAAAAAAGCGGAGCGATAATCAGCAGGGAGCTGAGACTGATTAAATTCCTCCGCCGTGACTTTATTGTACCGTCATGCTGAACTTCCGCAGCTCTGCTCTTAAAGTAATGCTTATTGTGCTCACTTTAAAAAGCATTCAAATGGGGTCCAGGCTTCAACACAGGATACTTTGTTCTGGGGGGGGCTTTGATGTGCTCTAGCAGCCAAAATAGAGAGTGGCGTGACGTGGCTGACAAACCGAACAATTGTTGGAGATTTCGCAGACATTTTGTTCCATGTTCTTGTTCTGGAAAGGGTCTGGAAACACTCAGGATAGTTTGCAGTTATCAGTTACCTTCATTTATCACTGGCTCTGTTTCAAAACACAGTGAGCTCACTATATAGTGGAGGATGTACTGCATTTTAGGGCATATTTTAGGAGCATTGCACAGCTATTCTAATGCATTTAATTAGTAAGTGTAATTATTGTTTGGGCTCACAATTTATATTACACTCTCACAAATAAAGGTAGAGCTGTCACTACGGTGGCACTTTTATCGATTTGGCCAACGAAGGTTGGATTTAGGGGTTAGGGTTAAGATTTGGCCAATGAAGCTTGGATTTAGGGGTTAGGGTTAAGATTTGGCCAATGGAGATTGGGTTAAGGGGTTAGACTTAAGATTTGGCCAATGGAGATTGGGTTAAGAGGTTAGGCTTAAGATTTGGTCAATGGAGATTGGGTTAAGAGGTAAGGCTTAAGATTTGGTCAATGGAGATTGGGTTAAGGGGTTAGGCTTAAGATTTGGCCAATGAAGGTTAGGTTTAGGGGTTAGGGTTAAGATTTAGCCAATAAAGGTTGGGTTTAGGGGTTAGGGTTTGAGCAATGATGGTATGATTTAGTGGTTAGGGTTTGACCAATGAAGGCTGGGTTTAGGGGTTAGGGTTTGACCAATCGAGGTTTGGTTTAGGGGTTATGGCAAAGATTTGGCCAATGAAGGTTAGGTTTAGGGGTTAGGGTTTGGGTTAGGATTTGGCCAATGAAGGTTAGGTTTAGGGGTTAGTGTTAGGATTTGGTCAATGAAGTTTGGGTTTAGGGGTTATGATTTGGCCAATGAAGTTTGGGTTTAGGGGTTAGGGTTTGACCAATGAGGGTTGGGTTTAGGGGTTTGGGTTTGACCAATGAAGGTATGATTTAGTGGTTAGGGTTTGACCAATAAAGGCTGGGTTTAAGGGTTAGGGTTAGGATTTGACCAATCGAGGTTAGGTTTAGGGGTTATGGCAAAGATTTGGCCAATGAAGGTTGGGTTTAGGGGTTAGGGTTAGGATTTGGCAAATGAAGGTTGGGTTTAGAAGTTAAGGTTATGATTTGACCAATGAAGCTTGGTTTTAGGGGTTATGGCTAAGATTTGGCCAATGAAGGTTGGGTTTAGGGGTTTGGCAAATGAAGGGTGGGTTTAGAAGTTAAGGTTAGGATTTGACTGATGAAAGTTGGGTTTAGGGATAAGGGTTAGGATTTGATCAATGACTGTTAGGTTTAGGGGTTAGGGTTAGGATTTGAACAATGGAGGTTAGGTTTAGGGGTTGGGGTTAGGGTTTGACCATTGAAGGTTGGATTAAGAAATTAAGGTTAGGATTTTACCAATGGCGGTTAGGTTTAGGGGTTAAGGCTAGAATTTGAGCAATGGAGGTAGGGTTTAGGGATTGGAGTTAGGATTTGAACAATGAAGGTTGGATTTAGGGGTTAGAATTTGGCAAATAAAGGTTGAGTTTAAAGGTTAAGTTCGGCCAATGAAGGTTTGGTTTAAGGGTTAGGGTTTGGGCAATGAAGATTGGGTTATGGATTAGTGTAAGGGTTTGGCCACTGAAGGTAAGGTTTAGGGGTTAGGCTTTGGCCAATAAAGGCTGGTTTTAGGGGTTAGGTTTAGAGTTTGCCCAATGAAGGTATGATTTAGTGGTTAGGATTTGGCCACTGAACGTTGGGTTTTGGACTTAGGGTTAGGATTTGGCCAATGAAGGTAGACTTTATGGCTTAGGTTTAGGATTTGGTCAATGAAAATTGGGTTTAGGGGTTAGCGTTGGGATTTGGCCAATGAAGGTAGGATTTAGGGTTTAGGGTTAGGGTTAGGATTTACCCAATGAAGATTTAGTTCAGGGATTAGGGTTGGGATTTGGCCAATGAAGTTTGGGCTTAGGGGTGGGTTTCAGGGGCTCCCCTCCTTTTAAAATTTGTACTTTTTCATATGAACAAAGTCATTTGAATTTGTAGGATTTAGCCACTTTTCTGACATTATGCAATATAGTTGCATTTCCTTGTGAGATCAAGCTGGTGTTTTCTTAATTTCCAGTGCATTTCAGCTCTCTGAATAATCTAAATTAAATGTGAAAATGTATAAATCTTTTTGTACGTGCAGTGTTTTCCAATTTACTGCCTTAAAAGTTATCCACTTGTTTGAACAGTAAAGGATCAGACTGTTTTGGAACAGAGCCAGAATCAACCATGTGGCACAACCTCTCTTCCTGTATCCTCTGGCTGGATGTGTTCATGCCCATTTTTAATTATTTCTACCATATTTAGTACTAAAAGAATGGCTCTGAAAATAGTGTGCTGGCGCCCTGTGAGTGTCTCCAGGAGGGTGTTTCCCGTCGGCAGGTGGTGAGGGTGTCTGAATCTGCACGTCCACTGCAGTGTACCCACTTACAGTACAGACTGAAAGAGATGAAAGCCTCTGTATAGAGAACAAATGAGCCTTAAAGCAATAAATGCGCTTTATATTTCTGCAGCCAGTGACTTATAAAAGGCCAAGGAGTCGGTCTGACCTCTATTGTGATTTTACAATAATTGACATTGTACTGTTCAGCACAAACCAGCCAAAAAGATAAAATGCCAGCCAAGACTGTAAGAAAACCAGACAGTGTCCAGACATCGAGTCAAGATTTGATGACAGTCTATCAAAACACACTAAAATAAATACGGTTTTTGATGAGAGAAAGCCAATTGAGTTTTGCTTCTTTTCAGGGTTAGCAGTGGCATCATTTTATTCAGCAAAGATGGAAATCATGAACCAAAATGAACATCAAAAAAGTTATAATAATGAATTATATATGTAAAAAATTATAAATTAATGATTATTTTAATTATTTATAAGTATAATGCCATTGATTTTGCTTTACCATCACAGGAATAGGACACTTTTAAAAAAATGGCATAATAATATTTCATAATATCACCGTTTTCTTCAACGCGGTGTCACAGAGGGTAGCACGTTCGCCTCACAGCAAGAAAGTCGCTGAGTTTTTAGCCTCGGCTGGGTCAGTCGGCATTTCTGTGTAGAGTTTGCATGTTCTCCCCGTGTTCGCGTGGGTTTCCTCCGGGGTGCTCCGGTTTCCCACACAAGTCCAGCATGCAGTACAGGTGAATTTGGTATGATGAAATTGACCGTAGTGTATGTGTGTGTGTGAATGAGTGTGTATGGATGTTTCCCAGTGATGGGTTGCGGCTGGAAGGGCATCCGCTGAGTAAAACATATGCTGGATAAATTGGCAGTTCATTCCGCTGTGGCAACCCCAGATTAATAAAGGGACTTAGCGGACAAAAAAATGAATGAATGACTTACTGCTTTCATAGTTTTGAATCAAATAAATGCAAGCTCGCAACAATTCTGAACATATTTTTTAAACCTGTACTGAGCCCAAACTTTTACGGTGTTATACAAAACATATTTGACAACATAATACTTACATGATAAGGTAGATCAAGCATCAAAACGAAGATGGCTGTTATAGGGAACTTAGTGTATTTATAGTGGCTTAAGAATCGTCTGATTGGTGAATCATAAATTGAATAATGCAGGACCAGCTGTGATCAATCATAAGCACGTGATCCTCTCGAAGTGAAGTTTCACAAACTAATTTCGAGAGGAGCACGTGATATGATTGACTCGCAACAATTCTGAACATATTTTTTAAACCTGTACTGAGCCCAAACTTTTACGGTGTTATACAATACATATTTGACAACATAATACTTACATGATAAGGTAGTTTTACAAAACAACTGGCTTTTTATTTAATATTTTATGAACCAGTTGTCTGTAATTTCTGCATGCACTTGCATTCTGCATATTCACTCCAGTCAGTAATGAACACAACACTTTTACTGCAAATTTTTTTTATTTTGATGGCAGAGTGTTTTACAGGAGAGCATTTGTACATAAACAGAGGTGCTGGAAAGCTCATCTGCTTGCTCATACAAAATTAAAAAAAGACCGTATCTTACATTATCTACACATGCTGCTTCCAGAGGAGCGGCGTTTAAAGAGGGATTGTCAGAAATCCGTTTGCACACTTTAAAGTCTGAGAGGAGTTGCATTTCTGCATGCAGTCACTGAGGTACAGAGATCCACGACAGAAGAAACATCTGACTGAAGAAACCCTCGTATGTCAGAAGGAAAAGAAATGAAGTGTCTGCCGTGTGACATTGTGTTGGTATCGTGTCCCTCTCTCTGTATTGCAATATTCTCCATCTCAAGTATTTCCCAGGCCTGAAATCTTACAGTCCGTTCACTGCACATCTTCAATTCAGAATCAGACTTTCAGACTCATACGTTTTACTCTATATAACAATCATTCATGCAGCTCTGGATTAGATTGGGTCATAAGGACATATCAGTCCAGCAGCTAAACTGCGTTTATGGCCCTCAACACTGTGCAAAAAACAAAGCTTTCCACTTCATTTATGAAAACACACTGATAAAAGACATTATGGGTTTATGCAGTTATGTGTTCCCATAATCCTAAAGGCAGGAATAGGCCACGTCCACACATGCACAGGTATTTTTATTTTTATCCTCATCTTAGTTTTAAAAAGAATTCCTGTTCACATGAAAACACACTGTGATGCATGTTCAGGGCATGCCGAACCCACAGGTGGCAATAAAACAGTTTCAAGAGTTCACACTTAGCTGATGATTGATTATAAAGCTTGTTTGGCATGCTGTCCCAGGAGAGAGCCCTGAGCTCATAAGATCCTCGAGCCCGGGGCTCCCTCCCGTTTGCAAGGCGAGAGGGGAGTTTGAGCTCAGGTAGATCTCGAGAGCTCCCCTATAGCTGATGAACAGATAGTGATTGCTCTTAAGATCTTAAGAAATAACTACTTACTTGGAGCATGTCAATGGTGCTGATTTGGATTAGTCAATTAACTTAAGTTGCGTGTTTTTGGACGGTGGGAGAAAACCTGGGAATCCGGGGGAAACCCACATGAGCGCGGGGAGAATGTGTAAACTCCGCACAGAAACGTCGGCTGGCTTGAAAAGGACTAGAACCAGTGATGTTCTTGCTGTGAGGCAACAGTGCTAACCACTGGGCCCCCCATCTAGGAAAGGAGGAGGAGAGGTGGAAGGGGGGATTATTCAAAACGAAGATGGCTGTTATAAGGAACTTAGTGTATTTATAGTGGCTTAAGAATCATCTGATTGGTGAATCATGAATTGAATAATGCAGGACCAGCTGTGATCAATCATAAGCACGTGATCCTCTCGAAATTAGTTTATAAATAAACTTCACTTATGATGGGGTCACACCAAATGTGAAATTAAGTATTCGCGCATTTATCTTGCAAATATGAGAAAAGAGGCGGATTACCATCCGGCAGAGCGATCGACACAATGTTAATCAATTGGAAATAGAAATACAGCAGAAAGTAACCCACAATTACCCTAGTTTATCTGATAATGCCAACTTAGTCGGAACTACTTGTTCTTCCGCCTGCCAAGTCATGTGCGTAATATGGCACTGTACAACTGCAGAGCGCGCTAGCTAGCCACTCAGGTCCACTGGCACATGTTGTTCAGTCACGCTGTCACTGGATATGGGTGACCGCAAGCGAAGTTATGTGTGGGAGCTACTTCACTTCCATAAACTTAAAACGATGCAGTTTGTGACACGTGTAACAAACAGCGAGGTACTGTGGTAATATCACCAACCTAATAAAACATCTACACATGACTCACAAGACAGAATATTACAATGTCATACTAGGTCAAAAGAGGAGGAAAGGGAGAGGCACAGGTGCTGCTAGGGGCAAGACAGGACATCGCTTTCAGAGTCCTTAGGTGCAGCAGGCAGGCACTATCTAGGTACAGTGTGAGAAAATGTGGCGATGTGGCTGTATTTTGGGGGCTTGGGTTTTTGTGACAGTGAATATGTAAGTTGGCTCTTTTTTTGTATGATAATTATTCATCAATAAACAAGAATAACCCGTTATATGTCTCGTTTTCAGTATGAAGTCACACTTTTAAGTACACTACTTGTTACTTTAATTTCCGAAACAGTAATTTTGGGGCAAAGTATCAGTATTGGATCGGTATCGCCGATACTCGCCTTCATTTTACTTGGAATCGGATCGGATAGGAAACTAGTGGTATCGCACATTAGAAAGTAGAAAACAGCATGCAGGCTAACGTAATGAGGCAAAAACTTCAGTTGTAGTGTTCAGTAGGATGGTGCGATACAAAATTATTTTCTTTCCGATCCGATACCAAGTATTTCAAGACAAGTATCGCTGATACCGATACTCTAATGAAATATTTTTAGTGGATAAAAATTTTTTATCACCTCTACTTTTAATAAAATAGACTTAATTCCTTTTTATATTACTTAAAATACAGAACATTATCAATTAACAAAAAAAAATGGCTATATACACCCAATATATATCAAAAAACCAATTACACAAACCTTATTTAACGTAAAAAAATAATAAATGAATAAATAAATATATATATATATATATATATATATATATATATATATATATATATATATATATATATGAAAATGACTTGACACTCCTTGTTTTGAGCCAGTTTTTTCTTTGACTGATCAGTGGCATACTGTTTGTGACAAGTGTGACATGAAACCTCGTCATCATTAACTGGAGTAAAGTAACTTCACATTTACTAGCCTGTGCTAGGTGTGTGTGTGATTTGAAAGTGTGAGACTGTGAGCAAACACTGACCCATTAGTGATAAAACAGCAGAAGATATTATGTTCTACGTTCCTGTTTCTATTTAAGTCAATATTTATATACTGTGTGGCGCAATCATTATTACTATTAATTAATATTAAAATCAGTGATCACTCATTAAGAAAAAAAAACATAGAAAGGATCAATACTTCTATTTAAGGATCGCTTCTTCTGTTTTGGATGTGAACCCAGCTAATCTAACTTTCTCTTAAGAGAAAAAAAAACCTTGAAATAGATTCCTAGATGTCCTGGAGTGTGTATGACCATTCAGACTGGAATACTAGCACACGACTGTATGTAGTACACTTATTTTAAAAGTAACATGTGAAATTTTATGCTGTGTTTAACAATTCTCAAATGTAGACATGTGGCCTTATTACACAGCAAATTTAAAAACAATGTATTTCACTGTGAATGATTACAGGATTCCTTTTTAGAACTGCTTTAGAGTTTAAAAAAAAAAGCTTTAATCAAGATGTGACACAATAGTAAATCTTCTTTAAAGTAGAGCTGCTTTAAACAAGTACAAATCTCAAATGTTCTTACTCTCTTTTAAGTTCACCTTGTTTCAAGTTGACACATTTTTTTTTTTCAGAAATAGCTGCTTAATTTGCTATTGTGCCTGTCTCTTGATTTAGGAATATTTAGACATTTGTAATAGAGATCATGATTTGCTTTTTAAATTGCATTAAAGGACATTGATCCCTCATCCAAAAAATAAATAAATAATAATAATAATAATAATAATAATAATCTAAAATAAAACCCAAATAAATTTGAAATGAGACTGTCACAATTCACAATAAGGTTTCATTAGTTATTGTTAGTTAATGCATTTACCAACATGAACTAAGTATGAATAATAGTTGCACAGAGTGTATTAATCGTAGTTCAACATTTACTAATGCATTATTAAAATCCAAACTCATGCGTGGTGACATTATGCACTGTGAGATAACGTAAACTAACAATGAACAACTGTATTTCCATTAACTAACATGAACAAATACTGTAGTAAATATTTGTTAATTGTTTGTTCAATTTAGTAAATACATTAACTAACATTAACAAAAACTGTGTAATGTGTATATATATATATATATATATATATATATATATATATATATATATATATATATATATATATATATATATATATATATATATATATTAGGGCTGGGCCGATAAACTATATTATATATTATATCGAATTGCAACAATAATATTTATGTCGATAACAATGATAAGCTCTGGACTTTTTTTACTCTAATCAGAGCCATTCACACAGCAGAATTGTGCAACAACTGGAATTAAAAGTGTGTTTATATTAGAGATTTTCTGCCACCGAATCCGAATTTTTGGCCACCGAAAATTTTTGGCCACCGAAAATGTATTGGCCGAAAATATGTTATGCCATTTAATGGACCCTCTAATGTTTGTGGCTTCAGCCATTGTTGGGATACTCTTTTAAATCTGGAAGCATCAACAACTGATATCGAAATATATATGGTTATTGATCAATATGGGAAAAATTCTCAAGAAAGCATTTTTGCCATATCACCCAACCCTAATATATATATATATATATATATATATATATATATATATATATATATATATATATATATATATATATATATATATATATATATATAAATATATAAATATATATATATATATATATATATATATATATATATATATATATATATATATATATATAACCTAAACTATAAATATATATGAATAATATACTTAAACTAGTGTATATGTCATTTGTGATACATGTGAAGACGGGAGATATTTATATACTTTATTAAAGTATATTGGTTCAATTCCCCTACTACTTATTTCTCTTTATTTATAGTTTTTGAATTTTTAATAAGTTTTTCTTTAAATATTTATATTGTTTAATATTTTATTTATTTATCATTAACTTATTTTTAATGTTTTTGCTTTATACGTTTAATGTTGAATGTTTTTGTTTTATATGTTTAATATTTCATGTTTTTCATTTGATTTTATTTATTTAATTATCATTCATTTATTTTTAATGTTTTTGCTTTATATGTTTAAACTTTAATATGTTTTTGTTATTTTAATATATTTATTTAATTATCTATTTGTGTATACACATTCCTACTAACGTCGATTTAAAGATTGCGAATGCAAATTGATTTTCATCTCAGAATTTATATGTCATTTTTAAAGCTAATAATGCATTTCTGCTTTTGTTCAAGCATTGGCAATAAAAAAAATAGTGAATATGTCTATAAAAGTCACGTTTTTAAAACACAAAGCTAAATTTTTAATTGCAAATGTTACTACAGCAAATCAAGGTCCTGTAATGCAATTGAAAAGTGCAAATAAATTGTAAATCACAATATTTCTTAAACAGTGTCCCGCAAAAATAGCTACACTAGCATAATAGTATGTCTTTCTGAGCGGCTAATGCAAAAGCTACAGTACACAACTGTAGAATTTAATTTCCTAATAAACCCATTACAAAGCTTATGTTAATATCATTAATAAAAAACACATTTTCCAACACAGAATGCCTCATAAATCTGCATAATTCCTCAGATCAGAGCTACAATCAGACTTTCATTCGCAGAACACTGTCGCCCTCTGCTGAGCTGATCTGATACTGAACATCAACTACTGTTGCATAATATTACAAACACATAAACAGCCATTACATCCAATCATAACCTCTGAAAGTCTGAAATCAGAACTGAAATCAGTCAGAAAGCATTAGCTCACACTTCAGGAGTCGTATTCAATTTGAAAAGTCCTAAAGATGACGAAATTACGAATACTTTGGCTTAAATGAACATTACGTCACTTATTTAATGCAGTACAGTCAGACGTCATTCGCTTTGACACAACAGCCATGAAAACAACAGTAATAGCCATAAAAAAAGCTGGGAAAAGCTGTTTCAGTGCAGAATTAAAGGGTTAGTTCACTCAAAATGAGACTTTAGCACTATTTTTTTCACCCTCAAGCGATTCCAAATGTTTTTGTTTTTTTTCTGTTGGGCACAGCGGTTGAAGAATTGTAGAAACCAGTAACCATTGACTTCTATAATAGAAAAAACAAATACTATGGATGTCAATGGTTACTGGTTTCCAACATTCTTCAAAATATGTTCTTTTGTGTTTTGTGTGCAACAGGAAAAAAACCTCAAACAGATTTGTGACAAGAGGGTTAGTGAATTATAACGGAGATTTCAGACTTCTAAACGTAATTGAAATGAAAGGAACTATTGAAAGTTAAAGTGCAATGCACAATTAAAACAATACAGAAAAAAGTTCAACTACTTGCAAACTGAAATGGGTTTGTTTTTGTTAGGAAAATGTTAGGATCACTTATGAAGCCGAAATGAGACTTAATATAATGCATTTTAAAGGTATTTTAGTTTATAAAAGTTACACAATAAAAGGCAAGTGATTGGTTTATAAATAACTGTATGTAAGGTTATATTATTATTATTATACAATGATAAGATATTCTATTCTATTCAACTATTCAAACATGCAGATTTTTAATGCATAATACTTGTGTTATGAAGCTTATAAGATTAATAATAATAATAATAATAATAATGAGAAGAAGATGATAAAGAAAATGAAGATGAAGAGGAGAATGAATAATAATAATAAGAAGAAGAAGATGAAAAAAATGAAGAAGAAGAGGAGAATGAATACTACTACTACTACTACTACTACTACTAATAATAATAACAATAATAATAACAACAACAACAACAACAACAACAACAACAACAATAATAATAATAATAATAATAATAATAATAATAACAACAATAATAATAATAATAATAATAACAATAATAATAATAATAATAATAATAATAATAATAATAATAATAATAATAATAATAATAATAACAACAACAATAATAATAATAATAATAATAACAACAATAATAATAATAATAATAATAATAATAATAATAATAATAATAATAATAACAACAACAATAATAATAATAATAATAACAATAATAATAATAATAATAATAATAATAATAATAATAATAATAATAATAATAATAACAACAATAATAATAATAATAATAATAATAACAACAATAATAATAATAATAATAATAATAATAATAATAACAACAACAACAACAATAATAATAATAATAATAACAACAATAATAATAATAATAATAATAATAATAATAATAATAACAACAACAATAATAATAATAATAACAACAACAACAATAATAATAATAATAATAATAACAACAACAACAACAACAACAACAACAATAATAATAATAATAATAATAATAATAATAATAATAACAACAACAATAATAATAATAATAATAATAACAACAACAATAATAATAATAATAATAATAACAACAATAATAATAATAATAATAATAATAATAATAATAATAATAATAATAACAACAACAACAACAATAATAATAATAATAATAATAACAATAATAATAATAATAATAACAATAATAATAATAATAACAACAACAACAATAATAATAATAACAATAATAATAATAACTTGCTATGGGGATTTTTTGCAAATAAGCCCATAATTTAATACTAGTTTGTTTGAACCATAAATATTAGCGCAACAATAACAATAACTCCTTTATAATGCATTATATTTAAAGCTTTACAGACAGTGACACAAAATATAATATAAATATAGCAAAACTGGAAACGTTTACATTCGAAACAAATCAAAAGTATTAGCTAACTGTTAGCTTTAAGACATCAAGATACATGTTGTTCATAAAAATGATGAACGAATGCAAAACACGCGGCTGTAAACACATTCCACTGCTCATCCAACACTCAACAAAATGTGTGCTGCTTGTTCAAACTACTTACTTAAAATGAACTGAAACAACACAATATTTGAGGGTTTTTTTAGGACGACTTAATTGTTTTATGTTCAATCAACTTCAAATTGTAAAAACTATTCACTTACAATATGAAGGATTGCGTGGAGCTCAACTTGTTTTGCGTTAAATAGTGCTGGATGTTCTCCATTTAGCATTTACTTATTGTAGTTAATAATACTGTTTAGCTGACGTCCATCAGAAAATGAGGTAAGTGGAAGGTAAATTAATAAATAACAGTACTTTTTTTGTTGTTGTTTTCGCGTCTGTTGGCAAAGCCCCAGGAATGACTGTTTTCGTTATGGCATCAGTGTACATTTCATTACAATTCACTTTTCCAAACATCCTAAAAATACTGACAGAACCTGCGATGGAAAGCAGAGGAGAAAATCCCCCCTCAGTTTTACTCTCAGATGGTGTTAGAACCAAAAGGTGTCTGTCGTTTAAGGCCAGAGGTTTAAATCCCCATACTCCAGCAGGGAAAGTATTGCCACAGTAATGCTGGATTATACAAAAACACCTCCACTACTGGGAGGTAACAACATTTGTACCAGGACAAGATCAGATTTGACTGCATAAAGGGCTGGGAATCCGTGAATAGGCCTGTCAGGATAATAACGTATTTGGTGCACAATATATTATCATAGAAAAATAGCGATGATTGATTATAGTCGTTTCAAGACCACTTAATGCCACTGCCCTACTGAAAAAAACAGCTTAAACCAGCCTAGACTGGTTGGTTTAAACTGGTTGACCAGCCTGGTTTTAGAGGGGTTTTGGCCATTTCCAGGCTGGTTTCCAGCCATTTCCAGTCTGATTCTAGCTGGTCAGGCTGGGAGATGACCAGCTAAAACCAGCTTGACCAGCCGAGCCAGGCTGGGAGCCCAGCCAAAACCAGCTATGTCCAGCTTAAACCAGGCTGGTCAAGCTGGTTTTAGATGGTTTTAACTGGTCATTTTCCAGCCTGACCAGCTAGGACCAGGCTGGAAATGGCTGGAAACCTGCCTGGAAATGGCCAAACCCCTCTAAAACCAGGCTGGTCAACCAGCTAAAACCAGCCAACCAGCCTAGGCTGGTTTAAGCTGGATTTTTCAGCAGGGTGATTATAGAATGATAATATAATAGCATAATATCAACAGTAAACTTTTCATTCACTATAACAATGTGTTTCGAAGCTGTTTCTTGGCCTTTCTTTCCAAATGTTTTATGTATAAATATGATTACAGTTAATCCCTGTGTTGGTTTCCTCCAGGTGCTCCGATTTCCCCCAACAGTCCAAAGACATGTGCTATAAGTCAGTTGGATGAAGTAAAATTGGCCGTAGTGTTTGAGTGTGTGTGAATGTGAGAGTGTATGGGTGTTTCCCAGTATGGGGTTGCACTTCGAAGGGCATCAGCTGCGCAAGACATATGCTGGAATGGTTAGCAGTTCATTCTGCTGTGGCAACCCCTGATAACTAAGGGACCAAGCCGAAGGAAAATTAAGTTTCCGCACGATAGCGCCCTCTGCCCTTAGGAGGAGATTTTCTACAGATCACATAACCGTGCTTCCCTGACAATATGAGAATGACATTCACAGCTTTGCTCAGTCATATTTCAATTTGCGACTTCAATTTTGATTAACCGCTCGAAACGATAAGTCTACAGAGTAAGGCCCAATCCCAATTCTATTTTTGTACCCCTTCCCTTTCCCCTAGGCCCTTAAAACCAAGTGTGAAGAGGAAGGGCTTCAAAATTTACCCCTAAGAAATGGGACAGCACTACAGCACCTGCACACGTCATCATATGTCACCGCGATCTCTTGCTTCATATGAGATCAGACGATCGCGACTGCTGTAGTTATTCCAGTTGCTTTATTTTTTGGTATTTATCTTCAGGAAATCACTGAAAGCATATATTATATTATCATAATGATATAATGTGGCAATAAGATCATAACTGTATTGTGTATTTAACACAGCGGCCATATTCATCTATGTAAACACACCAAAAACAACATTAAGATTATAGCAGACACTGTAAAAGCTCATTCCCAGCCACTAGACTATTCTGACAGGGTATTCGAGTGTCATCGAGTGACACAATGTTGTGGGACTGCTGTACTGGAGTTATTCTTATGGATTATAGATCGTGAAATTGAGCGGTTTTAATTTGTTTTAAAAGCATGACGGTAAAACACGAACGCGGTTATGAATATATTAAAACATGTGCTGGTCTGTTGTAAAAATTCGTAATAATGACAAAAAATACTATAGCATTGAGTTTTGGGTAGAATTGGGATTGGGCCTAATTATCGTGACAGGCCTATTCATGATATAGTTGCACGTGATTGATTACATCACATCCTTACACAAAATAAAATGCTGTAAGCCCTACTGGCTTTTTCATTACTTGTATTGTGAGATTTGATTAAATAGCAGATTAACGTTTCTATATTATTATAAGGTATTTTTTCCATTATGGATACGTTTATATACTGTAGGTTACAAGAGATCAGATTACATGTTTCATATTGCAGAACCTTCGACAAATCGAACACTTTTTAGAAACTTTTTAAAATGTAGAAAGTGCAAAGTGAAATAAGAAAATCGAACACGGTAAAACTGAGAATCCATAACAAGAGAAGCAAGAATGTTTCATGGCATTCAGATTCGAGGAATTAGGAAACATTTTGCTATGGACCCTTTTCACAAGACGCGTTTAACAGTCAGCAGCATCTTAAATCCTCAAAAGTTTTTAATATGTTGACGCCAATAGCCTAGTGGTTAGTGCGTCGACACATTGCACTGAGGCGCTCGCGGCGACCTGAGTTCGATTCCTGGCTTGCGGTCCTTTGCTGATCCTTCCCCTATCTTCAATGTCCTATCAATAAAGGTGTAAACCCCTAAAAACATAATTATATAAAACAAGTTTTTAATATTATATTATATATTCTATAATATTACATTATATATATATAATATAATATATATATATATATATATATATATATATATATATATATAATTTTTTTTTTATATATATATATTATATTTTTTGGCAACGCAGTGGCGCAGTAGGTAGTGCTGTCACCTCACAGCAAGAAGTTCGCTGGTTCGAGCCTCGGCTGGGTCAGTTGGCGTTTCTGTGTGGAGTTTGCATGTTTTCCCTGCCTTTGCGTGGGTTTCATCTGGGTGCTCCGGTTTCCCCCACAGTCCAAAGACATGCGGTACAGGTGAATTGGGTAGGCTAAATTGTCTGTAGTGTATGAGTGTGAATAAGTGTGTATGTGTTTCCCAGTGATGGGTTGCAGCTGATAGGGCATCCGCTGCATAAAACAAATGCTGGATGAGTTGGCGGTTCATTCCGCTGTGGCGACCCCAGATTAATAAAGGGACTAAGCCAAACAGAAAACAAATGAATGAATGAATTATATTTTTTTACGTATTAACATTTATATGTATTTAGGTATGTTTTATATTATATTTTAGGTATGTTTTATATTATATTTGCATCAAATTACAAAAAAAATTAATTGCGAGGTGTTTGTAATGCAGCATCTATGGAGGCAGGACAGTAAATCTGACATTATTCTCTCCTCTGGCTGCCGTTATCAGTCATACTATTGTTTTTTCTTTTCTGAAAGTCTTGATAACACCATCATGGAGTATTTCTTCTATTACTTCAGCAAATAGGATTGTAAAAACAAATATTTGTTGTACTCTCCAATTCACTGCGCTCTAAGTTTACTCAACTATGATGACTGAGAAACCCGGAAATGTGAAAAGAGTCCATAATCGAACTAACAGACATAGACAGACAAGGTATTTGAGGATGTTGGCATCTCGTCTCCAGCACCAGTCATTTGACATAAAGCTGAATGTGCAAAAGCAAAACAAAACGTCTTTAAAAAAGATGAACATGATATCCCAAGATTCATCTCAATCCTCCACGGAGGCGTTTGGCACGTTGATTAAGTTTCAGTCATTGCTGTTTTTGCTTATTGAAATGTTCAATTCTCCATTCCCGAAAGGTAAATTTTGGTCCATCCCAAAGCACATTTCTGTGGTTTTACTCCACTCACCTCAAACCTGGCTCTTCTGTTGGACGACTAGCTGCTTGGGGTCTCAGTTATTGATGCTTTTCGTCCAATCAGAGAGTGGCCAGGATCCTTGAGAATGAGATGATGACGGTTAAAGCGGTCTGTCCCACTCCATACACCAGCGCTTCAAGAGGAGCCATGTCCTTCCCTGCTACTCGGTACACAACAGCCACCGCCGCACCTGATGCAACACAAAACACAGGTGAAACACCAAATAACAACCCTAGCATTTGAAAACCCTTGCGTCCGAAATCGTCTGCTACTGCTCAACACGGCTGCACAATATATTGTTTCGCCATCTTTATTGCAGTGTGCCAATATGCAATAATCACATGGCACAATCTGCAGTTTTTGAGTTGTTATTATAATTAACAAAATAAATAGTTAAATAACAATAAGTTTAACTCTACTACAGTGAACAAATCTATTTTTAAGGCATGTGACAATGTCACAAGTCAAGGCAAGGAAAGTTTTTTATATAGTACATTACATATACAATGGTAATTCAAAGTGCTTGACATAAAAAGGAATAAAAGAAACAAGTATAGGAAAATAAAAACAACAGAGAATGAAAAATAAAAACAGATAAAATAATTTACAAATTCACACGATTTTATTTGTACAAAAATATTCATTCATTCATTAATTTTCATTTCGGCTTAGTCCCTTTATTAATCTGGGGCCGCCACAGCGGAATGAACCGCCAACTAATTAGCACGTTTTTTTTACACAGCGGATGCCCTTCCAGCCGCAACCAATCTCTGGGAAACATCCACACACACTCATACACTACGGACAATTTAACCTACCCAATTCACCCGTACCGCATGTTTTTGGACTGTGGGGGAAACCGGAGCACCCGGAGGAAACCCACGCGAACGCAGGGAGAACATGCAAACTCCACACAGAAACACCAACTGACACAGCCGAGGCTCAAACTCAGACCTTCTTGCTGTGAGGCGACAGCACTACCAACAGCACCACTGCGTCGCCCTGTACAAAAATATATGATTTCTAAAAGAAAAAAGCACCCCTAAACCCAACCCCTTAATAGGAGATGAAGCTAATCGCACTAAAATTTACGAATGAGAACGTACAAATTCATCAACTAGCATTGTCTATAACTCACAAAAATATTCATATAAAACTATCATTATAAATGTAACTTTATAAAAATAAAATAGGGGCAGCATGGTGGCTCAAGGCTGGGTCAGTCGGAATTTCTGTGTGGAGTTTGCATGTTCTCCCTGTGTTGGCATGGGTTTCGGGTGCTCCGGTTTCCCCCATAGTCCAAACACAAGTGCTATGGGTGAATAGGATCAATTTAATTGGCCGTAGTGTACGTGTGTGAATGTGAGTGCATGGGTGTTTCCCAGTACTAGGTTGCGGCCAGAAGGGCATCCACTATGTAAAACATATGCCGGAATAGTTGCCAGTTCATTCCGCTGTGGTGATAAATAAGGGACTAAGGCGAAGGAAAATGAAGGAATAAAATATAAAATATGACTATAACAATCATCATAAATATATTAATAAAAATATTAATATTAATACTTGTACAAGATAAACCCTAGAAAGCTCCAGGAACACACTAACATCATGCACATCTGTATTGTTTGTATAATACGTTTATCTGTTGTATTTACGTTGTAATTGCTTGCTGTTATTGCAATACAAAAAAAATCTCATGCACCTCTCACTTTTACGTTAGTTGCATGAGAAACATTTTGCTGAAGTTCACGCTGGGTTTAAAAGACTTGTGAAAGGCAGATAGTAAAAGCAGAAGTGTGTGTGTGTACTGACTGGTGATGACTCCTCCGCTCAGAGAGGCCAGGAAGCCCACGCTGATGAGCACCAGTGTGATGAGGCGTCCTCTTTTATGACGCTGCAGAGTCACACACATCAGCAGACCCACGGCACTGTGAACGAACAGAGACGAGAACAGACACCAAAGGAACACCCAGTACCACATCTCTGCACAGAGAGAGAGAGAAAAGAGGGAACAGACAGGAAGAGAGAGTCAGTCGAGTTTATATAAAAAACGATGCTTGCTGTTTGTACAAACTACTGATATAAAATAAGCTGAAACAACAGAATTTTTGAGTTTTTTATATTGTTTTATGTTCAATCCACTTCAATTTGTAAAATCTAATACGTTAACTTAATTCCTTCATGTTGTCCCGACACAAATCGATTGTATTGAACATAGAATTTCACAAAAAAGACAAGCAGCATCTCTTTTTAGGATGCACATGCATGATTTGTATGCTTTTAAACCAATAATGCATCATTTTAAAAGTTACACAAGGACTTTTAGTGTCAAAAATGTAGGTCAATAGTGTCAAAAATGAAAAAATAATAACTTGGTTTAGACTGGTACTACTTTTGTATGCATCTTGACATCCTGTCCAACTCTATAGTCTAAAAATTGAACGTCCTTAATATATGCTACGTTACACCATGCGGGTGCATTAACTTTCAGCAACTGGAAATATTTGTTAGAATCTTCATTTCAAAGTTTTGGCCAAAATTGATTTTGAATGCGCAAAATGTTTGTGGTTTGGGTTTTCAGCCCAATTAAAATGTACATTTCAGCTTCAGTGTTTCAATTCAATTCACAAAAATATTTTGTGGCATTTTCAATGATAATGCATTGTTTAAACCACAAAAATAGATCAAAAAAATTATCAAAAACACTAAACTAACACCCTGGAGACATTCAAGGATACATAAACATCCCTCACCTGTACATCAGAAGACAAAAAAGGAATCAGATAATATACAGTTGAAGTCAGAATTATTCGCCCCCCTGTTTATTTTTTCCCCAATTTCTGTTTAATGGAAATAAGATTTTTTTTTCAACACATTACTAATCATAATCGTTTTAATAACTAATTTCTAATAACTGATTTATTTTATCTTTGCCATGATGACAGTAAATAATATTTGACTAGATATTCTTCAAGACACTTCTATGCAGCTTAAAGTGACATTTAAAGGCTTAACTAGGTTAATTAGGTTAACTAGGCAAGTTAGGGTAATTAGGCAATTTATTGTATATCGATGGTTTGTTCTGTAGACTATGGGCAAAAAATAGCTTAAAGGGGCTAATAATTTTGACCTTAAAATGGATTTTAAAAAATTTAAAAAACAGCTTTTATTCTAGCCGAAATAAAACAAATCAGACTTTCTCTAGAAGAAAACATATTATCAGACATACTGTGAAAATGTCCTTGCTCTGTTGAACATCATTTGGGGAATATTTAAAAAAGAAAAAAATTAAAAGGGGGCGAATAATTCTGACTTCAACTGTATATTATCTGAGAGAGAGAGGGGCGGGGGGGTTGTCGCTCGGGGCCCCTTGCCATGGCGTAAAACAACTGACTCTTAAAGGGAATGGGAGACAAGGCTCTGATTGGTTTAATGCACATTATGATCAAAACACACCCATAACTCATTAACAGAACAAGCACAACCCTGTTAGACCATCCGCCGGGCGCAGAGCATATTTTTCCGTCCTTAAGTAGCAAAAGTGGATTCAGACACGCTCTTAATGCTTTTGCACCATGTGCTTTAGACTTTGCGCTTAGATCGTTAGCCTCTATGTAGAGCTGCACGATTAATCAAAAAAAGATCACGACCTCGATTCGACCCTACAAATGATCTTAATTCAGCTTTTCTACGATTCAGCCAATTATATTTTCAAGGTCAGGAGAGAAGCTTAAAGGCGGTCGCTCAAGTCTTCACAGCAACATGGACACCTTCAAATAGCGTTAAAAGTGTCACATACTGTATTTATAATGTATAATTCACCCTGAAATGTCATTTCCGTCTAAATGTAATGATGTATTCACAGCCGCGAAATCACACGTGAGCTGACCACAAGCTGTTTGTTTACTTCCGAGAACATGCGTGTGCACGTCAATGACGCCTACTTTAGTGAAAAGAACCTGCATAGGCTGTGAATAACAGATAATAAAGTTGTAAATAACGTTCAGTTTGTTGCACAGAGCGATCATTTGGGAGCCGCGCAGGAAATATGATTGGCATGTGTGTTTTTTTCTCACAGTGACGGCAGCCATGAGCCGCACTCGGAAGCGAAAGTGAAGCCGGCGCGCACATTTAAATGATCATGTCACATTTTACAGTTATGATTATGACAAGCATTTGATGTTGGTTTTTTTCATAGCGAACATAGTGTTGTGCATGAAAATAAATGTTTAATAGAGTCAGTATAACAACCCTAGCCTATATATAATGTTGATTATAATGCAAGAGGAAATCTAATAATGACAAAAGTCTATTTTTACCAGTGAAAACAAATGGTCGAATCATGTTGTCAATGACAAATGACAAGCATATGTGTCAAAGATAATAATTCTACTTTATAATTATGAGTACTAGTATTCTGATCTCATTATTTTACTGTAAATAAACAAACAGGACATACTGAAAGTCTGTTCAATGACTACACAGATTTTTGCCTTTTAAGCAACAGTAGACCTACACATTATTAACATAATATTGTTAGTGTTGTTTTACCATATGTTTGAGAATTAACCTTAATTAATGTTGAGAAAATTAACCTTTATTTTACATCTACAGAATTGTGAGAAAATCGTGATCTTAATTTTAAGCAAAAAAAAAAATTGTAAGTCACATTTTAGCCAGAATCATGCAGCCCTAGCCGTAAGTATACAAAATGACCTTCATGGCAAACAAAATGTTCACCATCACACTGTTTGTACTACCATAAAATTATCAAAAAAAAGAGAGAGAATCAAGAGTCAAAGGGTCAGATTCTGTGTAAAATATTGAACTTTTCCTGTTTGATTTAAGAATGAACTAATAGATAATAATAATAGATGCATAAAGTTCTACAAACATAGTGCCAGTCTAAACCAAGTACATGTTTAACTACGCATATTCATTGTGTTGTGTTGTTGTCAGCTTGTAAAAAATAAATTCACACATTCTCTGCTTTTTGTATGCATTTCTTTAAAAGGGTTCTGCTCTCTTGAATGAAGAGGAAGTGGTTTGTGAGGTAACCTCAGTTAACAAGAATTAAGCATCACCAGTCAGTTTGTTAAGCTAAGAGACTGCAAGCATGCTTTCTATAATCTGAATGACCTTTCAAATGTCTTCTGTGTGGATTTTATTGTTTGTCAGGTTCATTACAGCCATAATTAATATTGAGCTACACCACTTTTAATATCACACTTTTACTCAAATCTCATTTCAAGGACTAAATATTTGTATATATTTGACCTAAAATAGGTTTGGTGATATATCAAGGCAGAAATGAGTTATTTGCTGAGCATGATAATAAATCGAAATTACTAGCTTATCTTTAATTAACTCATTTTTTGAGTAACCCAAGTAGCCTAACACTGACCGTTTCACCATCGGGTTTTAAACCTTAAAGATGCTTTATGCACGTTTTTGACTCTTCTAAAGCATACCTTTTAAAGCAGAGGTGGGCAAACTCGCTCCTGGAGAGCCGGTGTCCTGCACAGTTTAGCTCCAACACTAATTCAAGAGTTCCCACTTAGATATGCTTGGCGTATAAAGCAGGTTTGGCATGCTGTCCCGGGAGAGAACCCTGAGCTTGGAGATATTTGAGCCTAGGGCTCCCGCCCGGTCGATAAGCATATCAGGAGATCCGAGATCAGGTAGGTCTCGAGAGCTCCCCCTTTAGAAAAGGAAGGAAAAGGAGGAGATGGGGTGGAAGGGGGAGTCTTCCAAACGAAGATAGAACAGTAGGGAGAAAATGATCCATTTATAGTAAACTAGGATCACTCTGATTGGATTATTACTGATTACAGATGAGTGGCCAGACGTGCTCAATCATATCACGTGCTCCTCTCAAAATTAGTTTATGAAACTTTACTTAAACACACCTAAAGATGCTAATCAGTGTCTTCAAGATCCCTAAAATTCTATAAGCAGGTGCGTTTGATTAGAGTTTGAGCTAAACTGTCCAGGACACCGGCTCTCTAGGACCGAGTTTGCCCACCCCTGTTCTAAAGCATATGTTTGTGGATATTTCAGAAACATGTTAAGTGAACATTCTTGTTTATCTGAAAAACAATGCTAAAGTCAGATATTCTGCTTCGAAAATGTGATTCCCTGTCAAAATATCTGTCTTTGTTTTGGGCTCTATAACCAGCCCACTGCCAGTTTAAACGAACTACATTTCAGCACTCTTGGTTGCCTTGGTGGAAAACACACCGTATTTAATTTCAGTCTTGAAGGCTGCCTCAATGTATATGGGAGTATTTTCAAAATCTGAGGTGAACTGCTGCTGCTTTTAGTATGCCAATAAATGTCATTTAAAATGTTATTCAAACTCACATTGGTCGCATTTAAGACTGAAAAAGCTCATAATCGGCGCTACCTGAGGTGATTGTTGTCAAAGTAGAGATGTGAACCTACACTGGTCTCACGGTTCGGTTCGGTTACGATTATCATGCCATCGATTTAGTTCAATTCGATATCTCGGTGCATCTACGATGCTTTCCATACACAATTTTATATTTTACTTCACAGGCACTTTTCGCTGATGAGTGACACTGTTAAGCGGCAGTGGCGCAGTGTTGCCAGATTGGGCGGTTTTGGATAGGCATTTTGGCGGGTTTTGGATAGTTTTTGGCAGTGTTGGGCAAGCTACTTGAAAAATGTAGTGAGATAAGCTATTAGCTACTCTACTTAAAATATAGCTCAACTACACTAAAAGCTACCCCCTGGAAAATGTAGCAAGCTAAGCTAAAAGCTACATGGCAAAAGTAGCTTAGCTACATCTAAGCTATTTTTGCAATTTTTATCTTTAAATCGAAGCAACTTAAATCCAAGTCAATCATACCTTAGAGGTCAATAAAACTGTCAATTAAACATATGAGACATAATTCAGTTCAATTATTTACTGTATATAATATGCTGTACTAAACAGAAACAAATGATAATATACAGTATAACAGCTAAAACAAAAAAATCCAATAAAACCAGGTGTTACACATTTAAAATACTATAGTCATTTATAATAAAGAGAAATATTTTGACATAAGCATTATGCATATTGATATATATATTTACAACTCTTCATTAATAAATTACACTACATAATGCAGTAATTTATAGAAGTACTTACTATAAATTACTAAAGTGTTTTTTGAGCACAGCATCAGAAATTAAGTTATTGCATTTTAACATGTACTTCTCAAGGTATGCTCATGAGGAATCCTACTTCAGAAATAACTCCTCTCATGCCAACACATGCCAATGCAAAAATTGGCGGATTTAAGGTCTGTTTTCTTTAAAAATCAGCGATCTCCACTGGCTGAGTGATATCTGATATAAAGTGGGTGTCAGATTGTACACAAAGCACTGCATTAAATAACATTTCCCCCCCCTATGTCTTTATAATATGAGCATTTATTTTACCCCATTATATTCAATGGAGCTTCTGCGCTAGCTTGCCGAATCTGACGGTCGCGTGCGAGTAAACAGCTTTTTGTCTCGTTTTACGCTTGAACAATTAAATTAATACCAAAGTTTATTTAACTGAATGTATTTTAATTACATTACAACATCGATGCTGTAAAAGAAACCGTATAAAATGGGAAAAAATTCACATTAACAGGTCACCAGAAGTTTATCAGTATGGGAAAAACACTAGCTCGGCATATACCCTATTTGGTTGGCAACATCACTGACCAGAGGTGGCAGTAACGCACCAAAAAGTTAGCTGTCAACCACCGTAAAACAGGAAGAAGAAGAAATCATCATGCTCGCCATCATATGAATTTACTTTCATCAGCTAGACACCGGCCTCACAGCTCTGTGAATGTCAGTGCCGTCACTTATTGATCCGCGATTGGTTAATGTAGCTTTGTGGACGCTACTTGACTAATAAAATAGCTTCGCTACTGAAAAGCTATTTGATTTAGAAAGTAGCGACGCTACCGCTATGCTACTGAGAAATGTAGTTAAGCTAGTAGCGTCACTACTTGTAGAACATGCAAAGTTCACACAGAAATCCCAACTGCTCCAGCTGAGACTCAAACTAGTGACCGTCTTGCTGTGAGGCCACAGTGCTAACCAATGATCCACCATGCCTCCAGTAAATGAAACATGCCAGCAGTTTTAGGAACCCTCCAGAGAGTCTGAAGTCTGAAGAGCAGAACACAGAGTCCTCGTAACACTAAATGCTCATCCGCCATCTCCATCCCTTCTTTCTCATAAACTCTCTGTTCTACTTTCATTACTCTCTCTCTCAGTCCTCCATTGGTTTGGAGATTATTATTATTTAAGTGCCCTGTCTGCTCGGCTCTGAGGGGAGTAAATGGACAGTTTGGCTCCGCTGATAAACCCAGAAAAAGATTCAGCCGGCTCTGGAAGCTTCCAGAAGCTTCCATCTTTGCTCAACAATGAAAGTGATTATCAAACTGCTGTTGTCATGAACTCTGGGAAATGTAGCTTCCCATAAACGAGAAATGCTTGAGAAACCATAAGCTCAGGTAGAAATACTGCTGACAAACGTAATTTAACACGAGCCAATAACAAATTGCACAGTGCCAGATAGAAAAATGAAGACATATTAGCGCCTTAAACGTGTGTGCATAAGTTTAGCTTCACATGTGAGAGCTCAATTGTCCTCAGTTATACAGTATACAGGGCTGCACAATATGTTGCAAAATTCATTCATTCATTTTCCTTCAGCTTAGTCCCTTATTTATCAGGGGTCGCCACAGCGGAATGAACCGCCAACTACTCAAGCATATGTTTTACACAGCGGATGCCCTTCCAGCTGCAACCCAGTACTGGGAAACACCCATACACTCTCACATACACACACACACACACTATGCACACTATGGCCAATTTTGTTCATCCATGAGTTTAAGTCAGTTTATGGCTTGCCATATTTTGAAAAAATTAATGCTTAAAAATTTTTTATTGAAAAACTACAAGTCTGATAAACCTGAAAATATTTAGCAACAAAATCGAATGCAGAACGCCGCTTTTGGCCAAATTTGGGGCTTGTATCATTTTTTATATGCCCGGATTATTAAAATGTAATATTTACAATTTTTGTATTCAAAAACTATGAATCTTGTCGGCATGAGGAGATATAGCAACAATCTTGAATGCAAAAGGCACATTTTGACCAAATTTGGGCCTTGTAGCATGAACGGCCTACGAGGAGATACGTTTGTTTTCGAGGACAGAGTAGTATAACAGTGTGATGGCTTTCTCAAGCCAACGTAATAACTCACTTCTTTTATCTTTGCCATGTTGACAGTACATAATATTTGACTAGATATTTTTCAAGATACTACACTTTAAAAAATGGCCGTGATTTCAACAGTAAAAAACTGTAAAAATGCCACAGTACAAATCCGTAACCTGGCTAACAGTGTGTTTCCTTAATATATAGGACGAATAACCGTAAATTGACTTTCCCAGAATTCCCTGTATGGTACATCATTTTTTACGTAAATTAGAGATTTATGTTAGGTCTAATGTTGATAAACAATGTTTATTTCATGACTTTAATTTTATGTGTGTCACCATACTGGTGTTTAGTAGCTGTGTGAATGACACTGAGCACCTTCTATACATTAGCCGCATTTCCACTATCGGGCCAGTGCGAACCAGGGCTTTAATCGGGCCAGGCCGGGCCAATAGCCCGGGAGGTTAAGAAATGAGGCCGAAATCATGTCACGTTTCCACTGTCGGGCTAGTTGCTCGCAGCGCGTCACGCAAACACCGCCCCCAGAACGTCCCCCGAATCAAACGTCACACAACCCGTCACACAACCCGTCACACAACCCGCCCACTTCAGCGAGAACAAAAAACTAAAAATTATAACCACAAACACAACCTGGCATCACTACGAGAGCTGGAAGATGGAGAACACCGAAGCGATTGCTTTTTTACTGTTTGTGGTCTGTTGGTGTAAGGCCAGACAGCGATCCCTGGATAAGGACATTCGAGTTCGGCGGCATTTACTTCGAACACAGAATTTGGCTGCAAGGCGCAAAAGAGCAGCCGAGCGACAAGAACGACGATAGCAAAACAAATGTAAGGGAAGAAAGCATCTTGTCTCCTCTTTACCTGACAGGAAAACTCCGCCTTTGTACGTAACCCCGCCCCGAAGCCCCATTTGGCCCTCCTTGGCCCAAGGTATTCGGCGGGTCGAAAAAGGCCGGACGCTGGCCCCAAGGAAGCCCGATTTGGCCCGATTACGCCCCGGAAGTGATAGTGGAAACGCGACTGGCCTTGGCTCGCCCTGGCTCGCTCGCTTTAGGCACGATAGTGGAAACGCGGCTAATGATACACTTTTCTGCTTGTGGGAAACGTGCTAGCGTGTCTAACTGTGTAACTTAAGATGTGTAGATGTTGGTAATTTAAAATACAGGCATATTAAATCTATAAATTAATGAAATACAGTAGTTTACTGTTAAAATGAGGACATACTTTTACAGTTTGTAGCGTTTTTAACGGTAGAATACTGGCAACCACAGCTGCCGTTGTTTTACCGTAAATTTTACGGATTTATTTTTTACAGTGTAGTTTTCAGCTTAAAGTGACTTTTAAAGGCTTAACTAGGTTAATTAGGCAAGCTAGTGTAATTAGGCAATCCATTGTATAACAGTGATTTGTTCTGTAGACAACTGAAAAAAATATTGCTTAAGCTGTCTAATAATATTGACCTAAAAAATAAAAACTGCTTTTATTCTAGCCGAAATAAAAAAAATCTGACTTTCTCCAGAGGAAAAAAAATTTGTAGGAAATACTGTGTGAAATTCCTTGCACTGTTAAACCTAATTTAGGAAATATTTGAAAAAGAACAAAAATAAATAAATAAATAAATCACAGGAGGGCGAATAATTTTGACTTCAACTGTATATTGCATATACTATTATCACAATATATTGTGTATCCCTAATTCACAATGACACGCAAACACAATGTATGGATTCAGCCATAAGCTGCCAGTCACCTGCTAAATGAGACAGTAACATCCAGACAAAGAGGGCTTAGTCCAGAGGTCTGTAAACACCACACACATACACACAGGCTGAATAATAAAAGCAGCACAGAGACGTCAATCAAACCATGTTATCATTAAACTGAGCCAGACAGGGCACAAAAACGCCTCAGTATTGCTGTGCCAGGAGGAACGCTGCTGCACTTCCTGTGAGGTGGCACTGGCAAACAAAGAGCACAGAAAACACAGCACAAGAAACACTTGATAACAGAGACTTTAGCACAAATATACTGGAGGAAAATCACTGAAGCGCAGAAAACGATGGTGATGAAAGTATTCCTTCGGTGCACTACTTACTAGGACTGCATAATATATTGTTTCAGCATCAGTATCGCAATGAGATCATTCGCAATAGTCTCATCGCAAGATATACACACTGTAAAAAGTTTCCTGCTGGTTTAAATTTTTTTAGTTGAATTAAATGAACTTTTTTAGTTATATCAACTTACATTAATTAAACTGACTAAAATATTAAGTTAAACTTTGATTAACTTACAAAAATTGAGTTGAAACCGATTAACTCACTTGTCTTGACTTATTATCATTTCATTTTTTACAGTGCAATGTTGAGTCTGACGTTGAGTCTGACTCAATGTTGAGTATATTTGATAATTTTGCAAGAGTTTTTTGAAGTCTGTGACTTATTTTAAAATCATTCGGGCATCAAATTTTGTATTTTATTACTTTACTAATGATACATTTTATTGAATTATTTATACAGTGAAGACTATGCAGAATAATTTGACATTTGATTATTCAATTACTGTATACCTGAATACACTCCTCGGAAAACAAAACTCCTTCATTTGTATCTTTTATTCTTCACTGTATTTATCATGCTTGAAGATTTATTTAGATGTATTTTTATTGTGCATATTTATTTATGCACACCCCTACAGAATCATCCCAATCTTTCCAAATAGATTTTAGAAGTCATCTGGTGAAATTGTATTGAAATCGAAATATACAGTTAAAGTCAGAATTATTAGCCCCCCTTTGAATATTTTTTTCTTTTTGAAATATTTCCCAAATGATGTTTAACAGAGCAAAGAAATTTTCACAGTATGTCTGATAATATTTTTTCCTCTAAAGAAAGTCTTATTTGTTTTATTTCGGCTAGAATAAAAGCAGTTTTTATTTTTTTTAAAGCCATTTTAAAGTCAACATTATTAGCCCCTTTAAGCTACAGAACAAACCATCGTTGTACAACAACTTGCCTAATTACCCTAACTTGCCTAGTTAACCTAATTAACCTAGTTAAGCCTTTAAATGTCACTTTAAGCTGTATAGAAGTGTCTTGAAGAATATCTAGTCAAATATTATTTACTGTCATCCTGGCATTAGATTATTAGAGATGAGTTATTAACACTATTATGTTTAGAAATGTGTTTAAAAAATCTCCGTTAAACAGAAATTGGGGAAAAAAAAATAAACAGGGGGCTAATAATTCAGGGGGGCTAATAATTCTGACTTCAACTGTACATAATACATATAATAATGTTAGATTTTTTCAGTATTGTGCAGCCCCACTACTGACCCACTTAATTATAAAGATATAGCATATAAATAATATAAATGATTGTAAAAACTATTTAAAAGCAAAAAGGAATGTTTAGTCATGTGACACATAGTTTACCTATCGATATCTATGTTTAAAAGTTTGTGCTTCCCTTACATGTTTTGTAAAAGTGTTTTCCAACTCTTTGGTGTGGACGAGAAACTTTCCAAAATGTCGACAGAAAGCATTTTAAAATGCTGTTTTCAAATGTGTTACGTTGGATAAAGACGTAGCCTTACATCCTAAAAAGTGATTAGTTACTTTACTTTAGTCAATGGTTATACTGTAGGTTCTGTCATCTTCTGTCATTGAATAAAAACTCATAACGGTTTGGAACCACTTGAGGGTGGCTGAATAGTAAGCAAATTTTCATTTTGGAGTAAACTACAGTAAGCCCTTTTATTAACAGATATATTTTTACAGTGCATATACTGTAATTCACTCAATCGTAAAGGTGTTTTTGCTTCATTGATTGTCTACTAGTCCTAATATAAACAATTACTGATGTTCCAAGAGTGTGTATGTGAAGTTTTAGCTCAAAATACCACACAAATAATGTTTAATAATGTTTGAAACTGACCCTTTTAGGTTTTGATCCTAATTGTGCCATTTTGGTGACTGTTGCTTTAAAAATCGAATGAGATTGTGCTGTTTACAAAAGAAGGCGGAGCTACAAATGCCAATGTGTCAGTATAGTGGCTGATTCAAAACAAGACTAACGTCCTATGCTAATGAGGGAGAGATGGTCACTAGTAGGCGGGGCTTTCCCCCTATGATGACACGTATGAAGGGAGAATGTCAATCAAAGTGTTTCTGCAGACTGTTTTAATAAAGTGTGATTATAAAAAATAGAAATAATAAATATTTACCATTGGAAGCTATCTATATTCACAGACTGTTTCCACACAACTGTGTTAAAACCCCTTATAAAAGTGATTTCTGCATAATAGGTGCTCTTTAATACAGTACTCTTTTAACTGCCGAACAGAGGTCAAATAAAACCTGACTTTTATTATCCACAAGAACACACTGTTTACCCATAGACGCAAACAACCGCTCGATATGCAGAAGTCTGTCTCCTCCCTAAACAGCAGAAGGAAATGAAATGACTAAATAGGCTTGTTTCGCTGACCAAAACAGGAAACGCCAGTAAATTTCCTCCAGCGTGCGAGTTTGCCTTAGTCTTTCAGAGTCTCTGGAGTTTCTGTACTTTTACTTCTGCACCTGTGCTTTTCCTTCACGTCATCACAAACAAAGACGTTTACTGCATTACTCATCTGAACACAGCTGTTTCTGTCCGCGGTGGGCTTTTTCTGTTGGGACTGAAGCAGCAGCTGAAGTGTCATCTCATGACTTTGAGTTTTTCAGGCAGGAATTAATATTCAGTCATTATTTACTCGACCTCCATGACTTTCCAAAACTGCATGGATGACTATGGAAGGTCAATCCTGCCAATTTTAAATAAATCAAATAAACATTGGAAATTAAAATGAAAACCAGATTCCAGAAAACCATGAAAACCAGATTTCATTTTAAAACTTTGTTCGCAAAATATCTGCCAAAATTGAAAATGAAATGATTTAACTTTTATTTTCACGGTGACAACATGTCGTCCCCGTAAAAATCGATAATTAAAATAAAGTTGCCGATTTAACATTTAATTTTCACTGCATTTCCGCCTCAAGACTGCCAGTATTAAAATGAAAAGCCAAACTATAAAATAAAATGCAAACACAATGTTTACAAAGCTTGCTATTAACGTTCACGCTATAATAGTGACACAATTCAAATTCAAATGTAAATTTAAGCCTTCCTTTTATTGACACTCTTTTATTTTAGTTTTCATTTTGGATTTAATTTTTAACGTCAACCTGTATGCAAAGCCTATGCTAATCAGTGGGAGGGGCGTATTCAAGTGACGTTGAGTGGGTCCCGAGGGTAGAAGCACAGTTTTGATGGATGAGACAGCGTGAATTACTATTGTATATATAACAGAAGTAAAATGGCAACAACTGTTAGTCAGCTTTTACGTGAAGCAACTGTTGCATTGGTACAACAAGAGAAACAAAGGACACAGGATAACCAACCGTCAAACATTCGTACCACAACAGGAGTCGCGGGTTTTAAAAAAAAACGCATGATTATATGCGGTTATGGCTTTGCAATCAAAAAATGTGATTATAATGGAAGTCAATGGGGCAAAAACAGCCCCCAACATAATGAAAGGGTAGTCAATTTGCCCAGAGTGTAATGTTGAGTTTTTGACAAATTTCAAAGCATTTTCCTCAAATATGGGTCAAAATATGATTTGTCACCAACAAACATTCCATGTTGGTGTGAATGAAAACCTCCCCAACAGCACACAAGGGTTAAAACTTCACATTGCTTTGGAATAACATGAAGGTGAGAGATGTTTACTTATTTATTTATTATTTTTGTGAACTATTCCGTCCTCTCTCTAGGCTGCATCATGTTTTGCGTCATGCCAGATGTCCATTAGATTGCAGAATTTATAATCCGACCAATCAAATCTGGGAAGTGAAAGGCCGGGCGTGTCGTGTGTCTGATGCACTATAAAACCAGCCTACACTTATGAAGCTCATCCTGTCTTCCAGAAAAATTCCACTTGTTTTCGGCGTTATATATTATATCACATCACTTCATGAGTCATGAGTTATTTTAGTGGTTCTATACATTCTATACAGTGACCAAACACAATATAAAACCTATGCTTTAAAGCATGCTGCATTATTTTATATATATATATATATATATATATATATATATATATATATATATATATATATATATATATATATATATATCGTTGAAGTCAGAATTATTAGCCCCCATTTTAATTTTTTTTTTTTCTTTTTTAAATATTTCCAAAATGATGTTTAACAGAGCAAAGACATTTTCACAGTATGTTTGATAATGTTTTTTCTTCTGGAGAAAGTCTTATTTGTTTTATTTCAGCCAGAATAAAAACATTTTAAGGTCAATATTATTAGCCCCTTTAAGCTATATATTTTTTTCGACTGTCAACAGAACAAACCATCGTTATACAGTAACTTGCCTAATAACCGTAACCTGCCTAGTTAATTCAATTAACCTAGTTAAGCCTTTAAATGTCACTTTAAGCTGTATAGAAGTGTCTTGAAAAATATCTAGTCTATTATTATTTACTGTCATCATGGCGAAGATAAAAAAAAAATCAGTTATTAGAAATGAATTATTAAAATTATTATGTTTAAAAATGTGTTGGAAAAAAATCTCTCCGTTAAACAAAAATTAGGGAAAAAAATAAACAGGGGGCTAATAATTCTGACTTCAACTATATATATATATATATATATATATATATATATATATATATATATATATATATATATATATATATATATATATATATATATATATATATATATATGCCCACTGTATATATAAATGCCTGCTGACCCAGCCGAGGCTCGAACCAGCGACTTGCTGTGAGGCAATCGTGCTACCCACTGTGCCACCGTGCTATATATATATATATACACAATTGATTTATTTTTTTTATGTAATTTTTAAAGTTTAAAAAAAATCTTTAAATCTTATTTTTTTTTATTTTAAAAACTGTTGTCAATATTATTTGCCACTTAGGATTTTTTTCTTTTTTTTCAATTGGCTACAGAACCTTTGTCTTTATATATAAAGACAAATGTTTTCTTCATTTCTATAGGATGCTTTACAATATTATTTAGTATATATATATTTTTTATTATTCAGTACTGACACCTAAACTGGATCTAATAAAATAATGGGCCAAAAATTAGTAGACCAAGTTAATTAGGGAAAAATATGAAACAAAAATATATAAAATTGTATTGATGTTTTGTACTTAGTATTTATATATATATATATATATATATATATATATATATATATATATATATATATATATATATATATATATATATATATATATATAATATATATATATATTGCGTATTTTAAATGTATTATCTTTTAATTTCTAAAGATGTTCAGTGACTAAAATACTATTTTAATACATATATCCTTTTAATAAATCTTTTTTTCCCAAATATATAACATTTTTTCTCTTAGAAATTAATACAAATATTCATTTTCAAATACTAATTTTTGCTGAGTAACAAGTGATTTATTTCACTATTATGTATTTATATGAACACTTTCAGAAATGTACATTTGATGAACAAAAATGCTTAACGCCATCTAATTGCAAGACATTAAAGGAAAAAAACATGTAATTGCTGCAGCTTCTCAAATGCTCTGGGTGTAGCTACTGTACCTTATCTGGACCCTTACAAAGGAAATGAACTACACCATGGGAGTATTCTCACAGCAGGTCACAGCCTTGACATTGAATGGATGTTTTACACCGCTTTGGTGTTGACTAACAGCCTGCTCCAACACAAAGCTGGCTATCGAGGAATGATCTTAGCAAGCAGACAATCTACAAAGCCAAAGAGTGTATAATGCAGCATAAGAAAAGCCAAGAGCACAGTATCATGTGGAGAGCAATATGCTGACGGTAATTACTAATGATTACTCCACTACACGAGCCTGGAGCCGCCAAAAACGATGCAATGACTCAAGATTAACTGGAGATTAATGAATGACATGGCGTGATGCTTTTTTAAAGGTCCATTTTCAGACTCGCTGATTGTTTGTGCAATTTACAGTCTGCCACAAGCAAAGATTTCACTGCTAAACACACAAAAGGAAACTTACAATAGTAAAAATATGATACAGTTATTCACAAAACAAAAAAAAGTTACGTTTTGGACACTTATACAATGGTAATGTCAATTAAAATAATGTTTTTTCGATGTTAATATCAGAATGTTAGTCTTCAAGGATATCTAGAAGCTAATGTGGTACAAAACAATGACAAAATTCACATTTAGATGATATAAAACTGATATAAAAATATAAACCTTGTAGTTTGTCACTTCCGCCACTTTCTTCACATCACCTCATACTTCAGTTTCTTATCAAATCTTCTGACCAATCAAATGCTCTCTAGTATCTGACATGCCCCACCCCTTCAAGACGCTTCACATTTGCTTTTCATTTGATGTGCTTGACACTCACTGGCAGAACTTTGATAAAACTAAATGCTATTGGCTGTTTGTGAAAAGGGGAGGAGCTACTATAAGCCCCGCCCTTTCCATGTTTTCGTTGAGATTACGTCAAGCATTAAATAAAAAAATGCACATTTCAAAGCACATAACGGGACTGTTAAGTAGGGCAACTACAAAAATATCACAGTGAATATATAATAAAAATGATAGATGATCGTTTGATTCTGAATGACCGTCATGATCATGCATCGTTTTTCTTTTACAAAAAAATACAAAAAAGTGGTAGAAATTTGTCATGTGAGATGCGATATGTTGTTGTTAACCACACAAAACAGATGGCAAAGGGAACTTGGTATAGTAAAAATTCTATAGTTATGCACAAAACAAAAAAGTACCATGGTAAAGCTGTGTTTTAAACACAAATATAACAGTAATATGATATGTATTTATATACTGTGTCTTAACTACTACATAAAATCACAGAAAATTTATAAAAATGACTGATAATCATTTGATTCTGAATGATAATCGTGATCATGTACCTTTTTTTCCAAAACAAATGGCAGAAATTTACCAAGTGAGATGTGATATGCTGTTTACCACACAAAACAGTGGTACAGAGAACTTACTATAGTAAAAATACTATAGTTATACACAAAACAATAAAGTACCATGGCTAATCTATGTTTTAACACATTTTAATAGTAATATCATGGTATTCACTGATTTACTGTGCCTTTAAGTAGGGCACAGTATATAAAATATATAATAAAAATAATAGATTGTCATTTGATTCTGAATGACTGTCATGATCGTGTATCTTTTTTTATAATACGAAAAAGTGGCAGAAATGTATCATGTAAAATGTGATATGTTGTTGTTTACCACACAAAACAGATGGGAAATCACTATAGTAAAACTACTATAGTTATGCCCAAAAAAGCTATGTTTTGAGCTATAGGGCTGCACAATATATCGTTTCAGCATCATTATCGTAATGTGTGCATCCGCAATAGTCACATCGCAAGATATACAATGTTGAGGCTAAATTATAGTTGACCAAAAGCTACAGATTTGTATTTAATTACAGTATTTATACAGAATGCATGTCTTGTTTCTAGTTCAAATATCTACATTTCAAAGCAAAACCTGATTATTTTACTTACCCCACTGGCAGATAGTCTTGCTTGTTTTAATGAAAAATTTAGCTTTATTTCTTCTTAAGTTGAAAACCAAACAATATTTTTACGTGCTCTGTTTTTTACATATTTTTGAATTAGAAATGAGACAAAACAAAGTGAGAAATTGTATTGTGATTATTCAATTTCTGTACCTGAATACTGTTAGTCTGCCCAGAAAGGCCGTCAAACAGTGCTACTCAAACCTTGTGAAATTATATTCATATCGCAATATTTAACATAGAAAAACAAAACATTGCAACATCTGATTTAACAGATATCCTGCAGCCTTATTTTGAACACATGTATAATAGTAATATCATAGTATGCACTGATATACTGTGCCTTTGAGTAACAATATAGTAAATAAATATATAAATAGTTGATCTTTTGATTATGAATGACAATCATGATCATGTACTTTTTAAACCCCAAAAATGGCAGAAATTTACAATGTGAGATGTGATATGTTGTTAAACACACACAACAGATGGCACAGGGACAGGGCGGATTTAGTGATTTGGGGACCCTACGCAATTCCAGCCATGGGGCCCAAAAGTCCTAAAATGCAGGGTGATACTTTTATTTCATTTTTATTTATTTAGCTATATTTTATATATATCACTCAAACTTCTTTTCTACATTTTATCTTAATGCAATCTCTACATTTTAAATTACTTTTCTTAAAACGCAATTTACAACTAAAAATACAACTAAAAGTAAGAAATTTGACTGCTCCATGATTTGAGGTGGTGGACAAATTTGTGCAGATGTAATAATATTTTATTTTATATTATTATTACATACATTATTATAATAATATTACATTTTACTTTATATTAAGTAATATTAAATTTTAATAAAACTTTCTTTGACTCGCACCATACAAAATATGATAGAAAACAACGTTATATATAGTTTATAGGTATAATTTATACTTCTAGATATTTATTGAGTCTTCCCAGATTTTCTGGGGCCCTAAGCGGCCGCTTACCTTGCTTATTGGTTAAATCCACCCCTGCACAGGGAACTTACTATAGTAAAGATACTATAGTTAGTTAAAATACTACAGTATAGTTATGCACAAAACCAAAAAGTACCATGCTTAAGCTGTTTTAAACACATATATAAAGCTCTTCAATAGTGGTATATATTATGGTTTCACTGATATACTGTGCCTTTGTGTGTGTGTGTGTGTGTGTATATATATATATATATATATATATATATATATATATATATATATATATATATATATATATATATATATATATATATATACGTATATATATATATATATATATATATATATATATTATATATATATATATATATATATATATATACGTATATATATATATATATATATATATATATATACGTATATATATATATATATATATATATATATATATATATTGTAATTACAAAAACGAAAGATGATTGATCATGTGACTCTGAATAACAATCATAATCATCTTAAAAAATGGCAGAAACTGACCATGTGAGGTGCTATATGTTTTTAAGCACACATTATATTAAATTGATCATCATTTAATTGACTAATTTCCATGATGGTGAGCAGACAATAGATGAATGTGCACATCATTTATTTCAATATGTTTATATAGCCCATTAAAGCACAATGGTATAGCCCATTAGCCTCCCATCTGGCCAGATGTAGTTCTCCGGAAATTTACACTATTAAGTAACGCATGTAAATACTATACATGATGTATAATTCATTTAGCACGCGAGCACACAGTCTCCACTATCCTGTGTGATGTGTGACCTTGTTGAGAAGCGCGCGCGTGTTGGTACAATAGACTGACCGAATGGATGAGCCGGACACATGAACCCGCCTGACCGGCTCTTTCTCCAGCGCGTGCACATACCTGTGAAGTGCTTGAGGGTCGCCTCGCCCTGGACCCACAGGCTGAGCACTTGCTGCACCGACAGATTAATGGAGTAATCCTTGTTCATGTTCGCGCCGGGCGGCTGGAGCGCGGCCCTTCTGCTCAGAAATCTGCCCGAGGATGGAGGACACATGGAGGCTTTTCACCGGCGCCGCTGCTCGCTGGAGGAGGATGGCGGAGCGCCGGTCCGTCTCATCAGCTCAGGGGCCATGATGGGGACGGCTGACATCCACACACACATCCACACACACACACATACACTCACACACTTTCACATTCACGCGCACTCTCTCGCTGTCACACACAGTCACACGCGCGCGCACCGGCGCTTCTGCAAGGCGCTTAAAGGCGCCGCGCTCTTAAAGGGACGGGAACGTCACATGTACAGTACGACCAAATACAGCAGTTTATGAATGAAATAGTTTATGTACTGTCTGTCTATCTATCTATCTATCCTAATGTAATTTCTGTATCTCTTCATAAGGAATAATTTTATAAGAACTTATATAAATAAAATGATATTGCTGTTATTAATAATAGTAGCAATAATATCCGTATCATTAGGTAATGTTTATACTGCATAGAATTATAAAAGTATGTATAATGCTGTTGGCACAACTTCTAGCTATGACTGCTCATTTTATTTCATGCAATATTTAAAAAATAACTAGATTAAATGTATAATAATAATAATAATAAAATATTTTCAGAAATGTATACTATGTTGATTAATAATAATAACACCAACAACAAATATTTCAAGAATTTGCACTGTTATTAATAGCCATTATTCATTCATTCATTTTCTTTTTGGCTTAGTCTGTTTATTAATCTGGGGTTGCCACAGCGGAATGAACCGCCAATTTATCCAGCATATGTTTTATGCAGCGAATGCCCTTCCAGCTGCAACCCATCACTGGTAAATAATAGCCATTATATTAATACTAAAAATAGTTTTTATTGTTATGTATATTAATAAAAAGCTTTGTCTTAGAAAATCAAGTTTAATGCTTCGGAAAATAAGAATTATTTATATATTCAAATATCAAAGTATTTAGAAAATAACTTAATATTATTATGATCATCATCTTCATCATTATCATAGATTTAAATAATCAGTTTAAGCATAGTCAAATAGTTCAGTTAAAACTGGTAAACGACGAACAGGCTGTTTTATTTAATATCAATAACATTAATTATACAAAATATTGCTATTAATATTATTGACTATAATAATGATTTTCATTCATTCATTCGTTTTTGTTTTTTTTGCTTAGTCCCTTTATAAATCAGGGGTCACCACAGCGGAATGAACCGTCAACTTATCCAGCATATGTTATATGCAGCAGATGCCCTTCCAGCCACAACCCATCACTGGGAAACACCCATACACACTCCTTCACACCCGGAAGAAACCCATGTCAACACGTGGAGAACATGCAAACTCCACACAGAAATGCCAACTGACTCAGCTGGGGCTCCAACCAGCGACCTTTTTGATGTGAGGCGATCGTGCTACCCACTGTGCGAGTGTTTCCCAACCCTGTTCCTGGAGGCACACCAACAGTACATATTTTGGATGTCTCCCTTTTCTGACCCATTAACTTCAGGTGTGGAGTCTCTTCTGATGTTATGATAGGTTGATTCAGGTGTGTTTGATTAGGGAGAGGTTGAAAATGTGGACTGTTGGTGTGCCTTCAGGAACAGGGTTGGGAAACACTGCACTGCACCACCGTGACACCGCATAATGATTTTATATTATTAAATTTCATATCATTATCTCCAGCATTATTAATTTAACAATTCAAAAAGCTTTAGTTCAGGTGTTAATACTTGTAAATAACTAAATTACTACATCATTGAAATCCTCATGGAGTGAATTTTTTGCAGTCAATGCTGGAACTCTATTAGAATATTTATTTTACCTAGTCTCGTCTCCTCTGCTGTGTTAGATAATGTGTTGCTGTTCTGGAAAATTCCACTGAAAAATCTATTTTAGGACTAACAGTGTTCACCTTAAAATGCTTATATCTAAGAAGTGAGAAAATAACATTGGCTCAGAATTTCCCTTAAGAAAAAAAGAAGCTGCCTAAAGCTCCTGGTAGAACACCAAACAAAAAAAATGTGTATTCATTCATTTTCCTACGGCTTAGTCCCTTTAATTGTCAGAGGTTACCACAGTGGAATGAACCACCAACTTATCCAACATATGTTTTACACAACGGATGCCCTTCCAGCTGCAACCCAGTACTGAGAAACATCCATACACTAACATTCACACACATACACTACACTCAACAAATACATTTTTTGAAGTACTTATTTAAAATGAGCTGAAACAACACAATTCTTGAGATTTCATTGGGACAACTTAATTTTTTATGTTCAATCCACATAAATGTGTTAAAAGTGTTAAGTTAACTTCATTTGTTTTGGGACATTTTTTATAGTGCACGGCCAATTTAGTTTATTCAATTCACCTAGTGATGTTTTATAAACAAAGTTCGGGAGCAGAAGTTTCAGTATCAAATACGTCATTGACAATTATTCTATTATCCAATCAGTTCTTGACCAAACCCATATATATACCAAAGCTGTCTTACCTGCAGCATCTTACGACTTTAGCATCCCTCCACCACCCGTCACCTCACCTCTTAAGCATTACAATCCCGGGGGGAGCGTTCTGGGGCCGGGCTAGATACTTCACTCGAATCCCTATTCCTCTCTGTTTCCTAAGAGGAATAACTCGAGTTTGGGTGTCTTCCCTGAGCTTAGAACCCTCTCCCTGGACAGCACGCCAAATACGCTTTATTCTGAAACTATTGCAAGTGTGAACTCGTGAATAGCGCATGTGGTTGGACTGTGGGGGAAACCAGAGCACCACGCAAACACGCAGAGAACATGCAATCTCCACACAGAAATGTCAACTGGCCCAGCCGGCGCTAGAACCAACGACCTTCTTGCTCTGAGGCGACAGTGCTAACCACTGAGTCCCACCCAAAATGTATATTTAGTTGCATTTTTATTCCAATATTCATGTCATGTGATACTAAAAATAAAATAAAACTAAAAAAGAATGGGTTGATTGGACTCGGATTAAAACCTGGACATGATCTAATGGGGTTATCATTGGGAAATTGACATAATAGCTTCTCCTCCCTGATCATTTTCACACTATACCAGTCTGATATTTAAGCTTGTACTGTTATATTACCTTACAATCCCAAAGCTCACAGCATCTGCTTTCTCACTGTACAAAAATGCTCATTATTAAACAGTGTCAGAATGGCAGGTGACGTGAAGAGGACACCACAGCCCTGACACCTGAGCAGAGAGCGGGAAAAATGACCTTTGTGAAGAAATCCAGCTCCTCTAAAGGGCCCAAGGGCATGTTTCCAAAGGCAAAGGGAATAATTCAGCTCTAAGGGCATTGTGGGACTTGAAAGCACCACTGGTTGAACATTCACAAACCTAAAAGACACATAAATGAATAGAATACATGCTAAGGGACTTTTAATTTTTAATAATCTGGCTCAAGCGCTTTCAGTGAACTGTTATGAAGTTACAAAATCACTGCGTTTAAGATCTGATTTATTTGCAAATCAATGACCTTCACTACTTGGTTAATATATGATATAAAGTGGGTATCAGACCGGACAAGAACCAGTTAATTAAATTCCTTTGTCCCACGCCATGTCTTAAAAATATTGAAATATATTTTACCACAGTATTTTAAGGGAGTTTCTGTGCTTGCGTTTAAACATCTTTCATCTCGTTTTAAGCTTGAACAACTAAATGAATGACTAAGTCTATTTAACAGATTATATCTTAGTTAAATGAAAACATCTACACTGTGATAGAAGCCTTATGAAAGTGAAAATAGTCACGTTAACCTTTCACCTGACGTTTATCGGTCGCTGAAAAACAATTATAGCATTCAAGCATATGAGAGAACAAAATAAGTACTTCAAACATTTAAAAGACTATAACAAATCCAGACATGTGTAATATATTCATATTTCGACCTCACTCGAGCAGGCAGTAGCCTAATTTGGGTGTTAGTCAAGTAAATTAGACACAGATTAGCATAATAAACTAGCATGTTATCTGCATATCAAACACATACACACAAACACTCTTCCCCTGTGTGGTTTCTTAACCTTGAATTAAATGAATGACGGATGAAAGACTAAATTAATAAATAAACAAACGTCACATTGCAAGAAACTGTAATGGAAAATTCCATGTAGTAAAACAGCCTGTAGTTTTCATTTCCTCCAGCAGATGGCGGCCTTTATTCACATTGCACCGAATGACCCAGTAGTTTTCCAGTGTCTAAGAGCTCTGAACTGATTCAGGTTTTCAGTGTGACATAACGATAATAAAAAGCAAACAAATTTGATGAAGAAATATTAGGCAACTTTTTTTTATTTTAACTTTAATGCATCTTGAGACAAATTTCTGTTATCAGCTGGCTAATAGATTCATAACCTAATAATTGTTGTTACACCCTAGAAACCACCAAAAAACACAGTAAAGTCTAGATGTAATATCACCGTCTAGATTTACCACCCATCCATCTACCCATCCATCTAACTTTCATCCACTCATCTATTATCCATCCATCTATCCATCCCTCCACCCATCATTCGTCTATATATCCTTCCATTCATCCAGCCACTGAAATCTACCCATCCATTCATTTATCCATCCATCATCCATCCATATATCCTTCTATCCATCCACCCACCCAAATCTACCCATCCATCCATACATCCATCCATTCATTCATCCATCAATCCATTCATCCATTCGTCAATCGTTTTGCCCATCCTTCCATCCATTCATCCACCCACTGACCTACTCACCCAGCAACCATACATCAATCCGTCCATCCCTCCATCCGTCTGTCTATCAGTTGTTTTGCCCATCTCTCCGTCCATCCATCCATATCTCCATCTCTCCATTCATCCAACCACCCAAATCTATCCATCCATCCATGTATCCTTCTATTCATCCACCCACCCAAATCTACCCATCCATTCATCCATCCATCCATTTGTCAATAGTTTTGCCCATCCATCCATCCATCCATCCATCCATCAATCATCCATCTGTGTCTCCTTCGATTTATCCTCCACCCAAATCTACCCAACCATTCATCCATCTATCCATCCATCCAAATCCATTCACCCACCCAAATCTACCCATCCATTCATCCATCCATCCACTTATCCATCAATCAATCCATCCATCTGTCAATAGTTTTGCCCATCCATCTATCCATCCACCCATCCGTCTATGTATCCTTCTATTTATCCATCCACCCAAATCTACCCATCCATTAATTCATCCATCAATCCATTTATCCATCCATCAATCGTTTTGCCCATCCTTCCATCTACCCATTCACCCACTGACCTGCTCACCCAGCAACCATACATCTATCCATCTGTCTGTCTGCCAATCATTTTGCCCATACTTCCATCCATCCATCCATCCATCCATCCATCCATCTATATATCCATCCATCTATCCATCCATCCATCCATATATCTTTCTATCCATCACCCCACCCAAATCTACCCATCCATCCATCCATCCATCCATTCATCCGTCTATGTATTCTTCTATCTATTTACCCATCCAAATCTACCCATCCATCCATCTATCCATCCATCCATTTATCCAAACAGCCAAATCTATTCATCCATGCTCCCATCCATCATATATCCTTCTATCCATCCACCCACTCAAATCTACCCATCCATTCATCCATCCATCCATCCATCCATCCATCATTCGTCTATATATCCTTCTATCTATCCACCCACCCAAATCTACCCATCCATCCATTCATCCATCCATCCATTCATCCATCCATCTGTCAATCGTTTTGCTCATCCATCCTTCCATATATAAGTGGTGTGTAAATCTGCACGGATGAGCCATCTGTTGATAGTGTGTAACAGAATCTGAGGGAGTGTCATTGCTGGAGGAGTCTAATATTCATTCATCTTCTCTTCACTCTGCTCTTTGTTTAGTATATTCTCAGATAGTGGCTTCAGGTGAGTCAAGTCTTGAGCAGCTCATCTGAATATCCCAGCAGTCAAAGTCTGACCTGATTCACTGAACGCTCGAGTCTCAGCCTGAGTCACAAACACAAACCCACTGAACAAACGCAACACGACACCAACCTATTCATCTCCACTGACCTGCCCTTTCATTACTTTTCTTTTCTTTTCTTTTTTTGGCTGCTGGTTCTTTGTCATAAACTTTGGCTCAGTGTGCTTTGATTCTCAATTAGGGGAACTGAGCAAAATTCCAGAGGGGCTGCAGAATCATTTTGGATAAAAAAAAAATATATACACTACCTGACAAAATTCTTGTCGCCTATCCAAGTTTTATGAACAACAAATAATAACTTGACTTCTAGTTGATCATTTGGTATCAGAAGTGGCTTATATGAAAGGCAAAGGCCTCTAGATTACGCTTATTTTACCACAGTAAAATATGATCATGCCTTGATTTTTAATGATTTAATTAGGACAGTAAGGTCTGACTTTGCTGAGACAAAAGTATTGCCACTGAACAGAAATAATGTCCAGTATAGAATATAAAGTCATGCTGCAGTGGAAAAATAATGAATATTGTGTCTGACACTCATGAACCTGGAGGACTGCATCCATACATCTCTGCAATGATCAAATCACTGATTAATAAAGTCATCTGGAATGACAAAGAAAGCGTTCTTGCAGGACTCCCAGAGTTCATCAAGATTCTTTGCATTCATTTTCAGTGCTTCCTCCTTCATCTTACCACAGACATGCTCAATAATATTCACATCTGGTGACTGAGATGGCACAAAAGTTACAAAATAGTTACAAAAATAACTTGATGCAAACAGCCAAACGGCTTCTGTGCCTAAAAAGTCCAAAGTGGCTTATTTTCACCATGCTTTAATAGTGCTCGTGTGTCATTCTGCTGTCTGACAGCCTCACCTTTTCTGTTTTCAACTTCAAAGCGAGTCCTCCTGAGCTTTTCTTAACACAGCAGTTGTTCTACTGTAAAGAAAGATAAAGGCAAAACTCAAAAGTGTATTCAGAAGAGTTCAAACACAACATGCTTTACTCGCTGCGGGTTCACATTCAGGACTCTCCTGAGGCTCTTTAACCAATAACAGGCCACTGATGTGGGACTTTAAAGCTGTAACTACGTTTGACCTGCTCGCTAATCAGTTGTAGGATCGTTCCAGATGAATTTGGTTGCAGTTCGGACACCTGTGAAAGGCCTGCCTGAACCTGCCGGAGAAATTAAACACATCCCTGGAGCTACGGAAACCAAAGGCTCGCAACTTTCGGTCTGATTTTCACAGATTACTCCTTTACACTTGAATCTGTTCTGATCTGGATGAAGGGACTTTCTCTTCTGACATCACAGAACATATCAAATCACACACTTACGGTAATCATCCTTTATTATATCCCATTTCTCCAACAGGAACTTGTACATATTGAAAGTAGAAGCAAAAAAGGTTTGCAATTTCCGATGCTAACAGCATGTCCATTTTAAATGTGGTCAGTACATCATTTGTAACATTCATTCATTCATTCATTTTCTTTTCGGCTTAGTCCCTTCATTAATCCGGGGTCGCCACAGTGGAATGAACCAGCAACTTATCCAGCATATGTTTAACACAGCGGATGTGCTTCCAGCTGCAACCCATCACTGGGGGAAACCGGAGCACCCGGAGGAAACCCACGCCAACATGGGGAGAACATGCAAACTCCACACAGAATTGCCAACTGACCCAGCCTGGACTGGAACCAGCGACTTTCTTGCTGTGAGGCAAGTGTGCTACCAACTTCGCCACCGTGCTGCCCCATTTGTAACATCATAAATATTTTTAATTTCAAATTAGAACAGCAACAACAATGAATTATTGAATAAATAAATAAATAAATAAATAAATAAATAAATAAATAAACAGAAGAAGTACCCTAATCCAAAATTAAAATGTAAAAGCAATATAAATTAAGAAATAATTAAATAAACCTTTAAAATTTAGAAAATTTCACAACAAAATTCATTTGTTGTGACTGATTTATCAGGGGTTGCCACAGTAGAATGAACCGCCAACTATTCAGTGCTGGGAAACACCCATAAAATCTCACATTCACACTCATGGCCAATTTAGTTTCTTCAATTCACCAATAGCGCATGTGTTTGGACTGTAGGGGAAACCGGAGCACCAGAAGGAAACACACGCCAACACAGGGAGAAGATGCAAACTCCACACAGAAATGGCAACTGACTCAGCCGGAACTCGAACCAGCGACCTTCTTGCTGTGAATCGATTGTGCTACCAACTTCACCACCGTGCTGCCCCATTTGTAACATTATAAATATTTTTAATTTTAAATTAGAACAGCAACAACAATTAATTATTGAATATGAATATAATTGAAATAAATAAATAAATAAATAAATAAATAAATAAATAAATAAACAGAAGTACCCTAATCCAAAATTAAAATGTGAAAGCAATATAAATTAAGAAATAATTAAATAAACCTTTAAAATTTAGAAAATTTCACAACAAAATTCATTCATTTATTTTCCTTCAGCTTAGACTCTGATTTATCAGGGGTTGCCACAGTAGAATAAACCGCCAACTATTCAGTGCTGGGAAACACCCATAAACTCTCACATTCACACTCATGGCCAATTTAGTTTCTTCAATTAACCAATAGCGCATGTGTTTGGACTGTAGGGGAAACCGGAGCACCAGGAGGAAACCCACGCCAACACAGGGAGAAGATGCAAACTCCACACAGAAATGCCACTGACCCAGCCGGAACTCGAACCAGCGACCTTCTTGCTGTGAGGCGACAGTGCTAACCACTGAGCCACCGTGCCGCTCACCACAAAATTTGTAAACCAAAAATAAAAAAGAAAGAAAATAGAAATTGTAAATAGTTTTTAAACAATTTTTAAACATTTTTTTTATGGAAATGTGGTAAAATATTGTATAAAAGCAAGTGTTTTATTGATCAAAAACTGCATTTATTTGATCCGAAATAAACACAGCAATATTATAAAGTATTTTTTACTATTTATAATAACATTTTTTAAATTTTAAATAAGTTTAAATTATAAAACATAATTTAGTTTTGTGATTTAATTCTGAATATTGCAGTTTTCGGTGTCATGTGTTAATTTAAATGAAATTTTAATAATCTTATTTTTTACATTCTCATGTGTGTGAATACATTCTCATTCACACATAAACTATGGACAATTTAGCTTACCCAATTCACCTATACTGCATGTCTTTGGACTTGTGGGGGAAACTGGAGCACCCGGAGGAAACCCACGCCAACACGGGGAGAACATGCAAACTCCACACAGAAACGCCAGCTGAGGCTCGAACCAGCGACCTTCTTGCTGTAAGGCGATTGTGCTACCCACTGCGCCACCGTGCCGCCCTGAACTGCAACACACGGAACACAATTAAGCTTTAATTACAGTCCGCTGTTATGGATGCTAATAATTACGCAGATCATAAAGACAAACGACTTTAGCGTCTTTGTGAGCAACCCCGATCTGTCCCCTTGACAAAGTCTCAGTGACATCAAACAGAGCTGCTGTCGATCAAAAGCAAAAAAACCAATGATCTCCAACGTGCTTCAGGCAACCTGGAGTTAAAAAGAGGCCATTTTCCAACGCTTCCAGGAATATCGGCATTAATTACAATGACACACGGCGTTTGAGCAAGGTCGATCATATTCCTGTCAGAGCGTGAAGGTGTAAGCCTGAGGGCTTGAGTTTTCAGAGGGAAAATTCCCCTCATTCAATCACACATGACTCAGTAGGGATGATGCTGAAGACATGCAGCGCGCGTTTTCATCACAATTATGTTGGATTTCAGAGGTTTTGCCAACTTATTCTGCATTACGTAGTTGATATAAAAGGTAAGAGATGATCTCCGTGTGAAGTAAATCTTAAAAAGCAGGTATTAAAGATCAAAGCTCATGAGGGACGTCCTGCGATTGATGTGTTTGCTTACTAGCGCCCTATAATTACTGAATCGTGTCATTAAAATGGAATTTACTATATATACAGTTGAAGTCACAATCATTCGCCCTCCTGTTTTCAAATATTTCCCAAATGATGTTTAACAGAGCAAGGAATTTCTCACAGTATTTCCTATAATATTTTTTCTTCTGGAGAAAGTCTGATTTGTTTTATTTCGGCTAAAATAAAAGCAGTTTTTAATTTTTTAAAAACCATTTTAAGGTCATTATTATTAGCCCCTTAAGCTATATTTGTTTTGGATTGTCTACAGAACAAACTACTGTTATACAATGACTTGCCTAATTACCAGTTAAGCCTTTAAATGTCACTTTGAGCTCTATGCAAGAAACATCTCATGGATGCATTTGGGACACATCATCAGTGATGTATCCTGGGATCATTGGGTGTTTCGGGTCTCTCAACATCATACACTCTCACCCAGGTGACCCAGCCAGGGTTGATCAAGTCCCGACTTGTGTCCCAGTAGCAGTCCACGGATCTGCCCTCTTAATCCACAGCCACCTTGTGGCCTTCTCTGCGGCTTCACTTGCGGATCGAATGGCCCTTTTCTTTGCCACCCCTGTAATGCCCAAGCGACTGAGGACTTTGCAAAGTGAACGCCCTGCAAAGCCTCTACATCCTATTTCTATGGCCTCATAGAAAGTTCTCCAGCCTCTCTCCCTGCACTCCTCCACTAATTCCTGGTACTTAGCGCGCTTCCTCTCATTTGCTTCTTCAATGCGCTCTTCCCAAGGCACTGTAAGCTCCAGAATAATTAGCTGTCTTGAAGCTTCTGAGATGATTGAATACTAGCATCTTAAAAAAATATCTAGTCAAATATTATTTACTGTCATCATGGCAAAGAGAAAATAAATCAGTTATTAGAAATGAGTTATTAAAACTATTATGTTTAGAAATGTGTGAAATGTCCCTGTATTGATTAAATTCAGAATTTTGCGGTTTTCAGTGTCATGTGATCATTTAAATAAATTAAAAATTGTAATATTTTTAATGTTGATCTCTAATAATAATTTGTAATATTATAAATACTCAAATTTCATATTAGAACAACAAAATGAAGGAATAAATAAATAACAATAATAAACAAAACAAGCACTCTAAATCAAAACTATAAATGTAAATGTATAAAATAAAAATAAATAAACTAATTAAATAAATAAATATATAAATAAACCTTTAAAAATTGAAAATGAAACAAAATTTCTAAAACCTAAAAATAAAAAAATAAATAAATATAAAAAAAGTGTACAAAATATTAAAAAATTAAACTGTAAAATATAAAAATGTAAATATCTTAGAACAACAACAATGATTAAATAAAAAACTAATTAATAAATAAATAACAATTAAAATAATAAACAGAACAAGCACTAACCCAAAACTAAAGTTATGTTTAGAAATGTGTTGACAAAAATCTTCTTTCAGTTAAACAGAAATTTGGGATATAAATACACAGGGGGCTAATAATTCTGACTTCAACTGTATATATAAAACACAGAATATCATAAAAATTGTGCAAAATGTGTAAAATGCTAGATAAAAATATCAATCAGAATCTGAATCACAAGAACTATTATTAATACACAGTTAAAAAAAAGTCCTGTAAATTAGCATTTTTCTGTATTATTTATCTATTTTTTTTCTTCTTTTATTTTAGTGTTGTTAACTGACTACCTAAAATAAAAGTTTATATTTACAAAATATATATTTGTATGCACTGTGTATATTTTGTATGTATGTAAATATAAATATACATGCAAATATTTTTCTTTTTATATTTTTGTATATGTACAGCATGTGTGTGTGTGTGTGTGTGTGTGTGTGTGTGTGTGTGTGTGAGTGTGTGTGTGTGTGAATTCATGCATACATAAATCTACACAGTACACATGAACATATTAAATATTATGTAACTGCAAACTTTTATGTTGCATGCGATTACTCGTTTGACAGCACTAGTTTATTTTTTCTTTAGAATCGCATTTTGGGACGTTGAACTTGAACAACTTTTGATTTTGAAAAGCTTGAAAAAATGTGACGTTTATAATAATTTTAAGTTATATATTGTCTGTATTGTGGTCTTAAAAGCCTAAGTGTTCCTATTTAAAGTAATCCTACCAAGTAGAACTATCTTACACTGCACTGGCAGATCATTTGACTTGTTTCTACTCCATATCTTCTTAAATGTTTTGTAATTCCCTTATTTAGATGGTCCTTTGTTTGTTTTTTTTTTTGGAGTATGGAGTAATCGGCATTTCAAAAATATACTTTCAAAATCAATTGATCCTCCACACTACTACACTGTGAAAAATATCTGTAAATTAGCAGTTTTCCCTATTTTGTGATTTATGTTTTTATTTTCCCACATTTATTTATGATTTTTGAATTGAATTATGGGAACTAACTCTTTCTTTAACTTTAAAAAGTTTTAAACAGTGACTTTTATTGACATTTGTAATAGTTTAAAGCAGGGATGGGCAAACTCGATCCTCGTGGGCCGGTGTCCCTGCATAGTTTTGCACCAACCCTAATCAAACACACCTGCTTGTAGCTTTCTAGTGATCTTGAAGACACTAATTAGGGTGTTCAGGTGTGTTTGATTAGTGTTGGAGCAAAAGTCTGCAGGGACACCGGCCCTCGAGGATCGAGTTTGCCCATCCCTGCTTTAAAGTGATATATTTTCTAGGTTGGTGTTGTATATTACGCTACAAAAACCTTGTAATAAATTGCCAGTGCATTTTCTGTTATTTTACAGTCTTATTTCTCCAGATATCATTTTTTATTCATTCATTCATTTTCTTTTCGGCTTAGTCCCTTTATTAATCAGGGGTCGCCACAGCGGAATGAACCGCCAACTTATCCAGCACATGTTTTACACAGCGGATGCCCTTCCAGCCGCAACCCATCACTGTGAAACATCCAAACACACTCATTAACACACATTCACTATGGACAACTTTAGCTTACCCAATTCACCTGTACCGCATGTCTTTGGACTTGTGAGGGAAAAAGGAACAGCCGGAGGAAACCCACGCAAACACAGAGAGAACATGTAAACTCCTCACAGAAACGCCAACCGCCCCAGCTGAGGCTCGAACCAGCGACCTTCTTGCTGTGAGGAGAAAGCACACACAACAATAAATAAACAGAAAACACTTGTGAAGCACAACATATAGAAACTACTCATTAACCGATATTTTTTACAGCGTAGCTTTCCTTTTTCCGTCTTCTCTGCACCAGCCCTTCATGTCTCTACTTTTCCAAACATCATAGCGCACATGACTTACACAAGTTGGAGCTGGATATCAAAGATCAAACCTTAAGTATGAGCAGTAGCGGTGATGCTTGGCTTCCCAAACACAGAGCGGGTGGAGATGGAGATGTGGAGGAGAAGATCTCACAGGAGCGACACGCCTGAGCGAAACGCCGTCAGCTCACCTTCTTCTCATCTCAGCCCAGATCAAGAGCGAACAATCACACCGGCAGCTTTCAAAGGCAGAGCTCATCTGATTCTGTTTACTGGAGGGTGAAATTGGGGAGTATCCGTTGCATACAGGAAGAACAGAACCTGTTGGGCCTCAGAATAAGGACAGATGTCTTTATTGAATCACACAGTAGCAGGTCAGTTGAGGTGTGTTCTTGGTAGATTTGTTTGGTGCTTTTTTTTCTCTATTATTAGACTATGTTTAAATAAGGGTGAACAGTGTCATCTGATTGCTAGTGGGCACCAATCAAGACCCCTGAAAAGATTAGTATCAATCTCAATACAGGCTCATTGGGAATATGTGTCCAGAGACACATTCTTGGGAAACCGCAAATATGGGGAAGGGTATAAACTGGGGTCAGAGTCAGCTCCAAATGGGTGGGATGTCCGCTTCAAGTGCACTGTACAAACCTCCTGGAGTTTACTTAAAGTCTTCTACATTACACAGAGTCCAACCTACTGTGTTGGATCTGTAGTTAGAAACATAGTTCTATATATAGAAACAAGTTTGCGATGCAATTTTTGAATGTTTGTTGGACCGATGGATTTGGGATACGGCAAATCAACGAACTATGTTTGTAACGACGCAACTTACGACCTTAGTTGGCTAACGATGGTTTTCGGACATGCACACCAGGTGTGTTAGCTATGTATGGGTTTAAAATAGCTCTTAATTCCAGTGTTGTGTTCATATTTATGATGATGTTTATTCATGTAGCACCATGGCCCTGCGAGACATGACATTTCATTCCACTTTATGTCCACACATGAAAATTTGATCACATCACCCCAATTTTATCCTCCTTACACTGGCTGCCTGTTAAGTTTCGTATTGAATTTAAAATATTGCTTCTTACCTACAAAGCTTTAAATAATCTAGCTCCTGTTTATCTAACCAATCTTCTGTCTCGCTACAATCCAACTCGCTCTTTAAGGTCTCAAAACTTAGGGCTTCTGGTAGTACCTAGAATAGCAAAGTCGAGTAAAGGAGGTCGAGCCTTCTCATTTATAGCTCCTAAACTCTGGAATAGCCTTCCTGATAACGTCCAAGGCTCAGACACACTCTCCCAATTCAAAACTAGATTAAAGACCTATCTGTTCAGTAAAGCATACACTTAGTGCACCACTTAGCGGGCTTCCACACAGGTTATGCATCCTGTTTATATACACTATGAACAGCAGCTACGCTAATTATTTTCTTTATTCTCCATTTCCACCTGGGGATACTCTTCCCGAAGCCCTCAGACTATGCAGAGTCACTGATTCGATCCAAGACCAACGACGAGATGATCCCAAGGTTTCCATATCCTGGACCAGGCCGAATCCTGAGCAGCTACTGTGATGGTCATGGAAGAGTGGTGAACATGAGATTGATTCCTGTGACGCTCCAGAGACAGACGAGTCTTCGCTGAGGCCAGCTTCCAGCCTCCACCACTGAGACTGCAGCTCTGCACGAGACGGAGAAATTAAAATGGTCGTGCCCAACTGAGTCTGGTTTCTCTCAAGTTTTTTTTCTTCACTTCCGCCATTAGTGAAGTTTTTTTCCCTCTCCGCTGTCGCCACTGGCTTGCATGGTTCAGGATCTATAGAGCTGCGCATCGTTGGATTT
>NC_079453.1:4197544-4240689 GCF_903798145.1 Danio aesculapii
ATATTTAAAAGGCTCTTAACAGGTCCTCTTTAAAATAATTTAGTTCAATGTACATACTAATTTTCAGCTTTGTGTGAACTGTCCCTTTAAATGGTCATGTCTTCTCTGTACTGAATGAATGTGTTTATTCAGTCTTAGCTATGATGTAGTACAGTGCAAAACAGAAAGCCATGAAAATGTGTGACCAAAGGGATCATGACTCATCATGAGCTCATCATTCTGTCATCGACTGTGATCTCAGTGTAAGAGTCATTTCTTTGTGGTCCATTTATTTATTTCTTTTAGACAGATGTGAGGAATATACACTACGCTGGAAATTCTGCCGGAAATTGTTTTATTAAAGATCATAAGTGAAGCATGATGTGGGGTCAAACCCACAACATTCATGACATAATCCTGATGACAGAACCACGAGGTGTTTAACATTCAACTCATGGCTCTAATCAGGTGAGTGATGACCACAAATACACACAAAACACTTTCTGCACACCATGTGATACCTGAATGAGTGTATATATTTGTTTGTTTATGTGCATAAAATTAAAGCATATTTATTTATGTATACTGTATTTATTATATTATATTATATTATATTATATTATATTATATTATATTATATTATATTATATTATATTATATTATATTACATTATATTATATTATATTATTAATAAATAACATCTAATATATTAAAATTTGTTTATTTACTATTATATTATTTAATATAATATAATATAATATAATATAATAAGTAAACATATTTTGATATATAAAATTTTATTTATTAATAATATAATATTATATTATTTAATATAATATAATATAATATAATATAATGTAATATAATATAATATAATATAATATAATATAATATAATATAATATAATATAATATAATATAATATAATATAATATAATATAATATAATATAATATAATATAATATAATTAATAAATAAAATTTTATATATTAAAATATGTTTACTTATTATATTATAATTGTAGTAATAATATTTAGTATTTACTTGTTTTACTTTAGGTGCGCTCATTTAAAAGAAGTGACATGTTTAATATCAGTCAGATGTTGAATTTCTCTTTAGGTATTTTTTTCATACGTTTTTACTTTTTCTCAACAACCTCAACCTGTGCTCACAGATAGCTGTAACTGAAGGTCAGATATCTCAATATGAACTCAAATAAATCGTTAAATAAATCACTAAATAGTTCCAGTAATGTTATAGCTCTATACTCTTTCTTTATGTCAACAGTTGTAAATAAAATCCAATTTTCATTTTTCCTAATCAAATAAGGTACTTAAATGAATCATGAAAACAAAATTTACATCACGTATTGTGATCTATTAAATCGAAACTGTTGTGTTTCTCAAAAGCAAAAAGCCAGATATCTGGAGTGTGTTTTTGCATGTTTCACTTGTGTAAAGTTTCACAGCCTCTTTTGTGGATCAAACCATCGGTGGTTTTCTAGATTTCAGCAGATCCTCATTGTGATCTCATAATACATGTGAAACACATGGCTCTGATGGAGGAAAACATTAAGACAGTGTTTGTACTTTTTTATAGATTTTTTTAACAGAACCTACTAAACCACATGACAAAAAAAAAAAAAAAAACTATTCTACAAATATTTGTAAAATATGTGGCATGGGCGTTGCTAAGCCTATTTTAGGGGGGCTATATTTCTACTAGGCCCCCCCCTAAAACTTTTGCGATTAGCTCATGAACTGTGCACTGATTATCGCCTCAGTCCCCTTTAAATTTGATATGAAAACGGTGGCAGAATTCGGCTCTTCCCCGTCTTTTGTTTTTCATTTGATCAGCAAACCACAGCCGTGGACAGCGAGAGGAAGAGGTGTGTGTTTATCGATAAATTGTTAAAATGTCTGCTTATTTGCAGTTCTTTGATTTAGATAACCTTGTATCACAATGTCATGGAGCTATCGGGTTTTCTCGGCGTTCACCTCATCAACACAGCGGTTTCCTCCAGCGAAAAATGTAACTCATAATGAACCTTTCGTTATTTTTATTTCAAAATGAACTACCAATATTAAACTCTTTACAGTTCCTGTGGCATTAACTGTACCAGTCTTGCACAGAAAGGATTTAACACAGTGACAGAACCACGAATGTTTACTCGTTTTAGTCAATGACAGAGACAGAAACATCATGTGTTGTCTAGTATTAAAAATAATTATTTATTATTATCATTCAGGTCGTGAAATATGTGAATTAGCATTGAAGTTTAAAAATATATTTTTATATGTGTGTTATTTAATTAGAAAGGCAGTTTATTTATTTAATACATGGAAACAAAAATGCACTTGAATATAGAAAGTGGTTTTTACTACAGTAAACAGGTGGGTTGAGCCTATTTGGCTTATTTAGAACTCAAATGGCTGTGCCTGTCTGTGTAATACAGTGGAATACTAGCATACAACCCATATTAAACAAACATTTTTAAGTATTACTATTAAATTACTTATAAATGTAATATTGGGCATTTTATTTATATATATATATTTATAATTATTTTTATAATTTTTTTTGCACTTTAGTGCAAAACCCCCCCCAAAAAATAAATATTTAAATTGAAATATAAAAAAATCTATAATTAAATAAAAAAAAATGCAGATTTTTACAATTTTAGGTATAAAAATATTTTGATTTAATTAAAATTAAGTTCTTTTGAAGTTTCTCTTCATAAATAAATAAAGAAAATTAATTAAGAAAATTAAATAAAGAAAAACAAACTAACAAATATATAAATAAATAAATAAACAAATAAATAAATAAACAAATAAACAAACAAATTTATAATCATTTATAATACCCGCAAATCTTTCTTGAGCAAAGAATTTCAGTAAAGAATCATGAAAATTCAGCTTCCCAACTTTTTTGATTATGAATTGCTATCATTTCTACAATATTTCTGTTTTTACTGTAAAATAAATGCAGTAACACTGGAAAATATATATATTCACTGAATTTACTCAATTTATTTCAAGTAGTTGGTTCCAAACTATTTATATGGGTTGAATTTAAACAAACAAATTAAATTTAGTAATGTTCACCTTAGTTCATTTGTGTAAATTCAACCCAAATTGTTTGCAACCACTTACCTTAAAGAAATTGTAAATTCAATGAATCTTTTTTTCAGTGCGTATAGTGTGTATGAGCATAAAAAACATCCAAAAACAATTACAAACCTTACTACAGACCCCAAACTTGGAACAATTCGCAAAAATCAATAATGCTTCAGTCAGAATCTCCTTCTTGTTTGAGTGTGTGTGTGTGTTTGTGCCAGAGCTCGTTATAAACAAAGGTCATTTAGTTTTTCAACATTTGGTCCACAGCTAATGTAACAATCCATCTGTGCCACATGCTAAATGTCCCGGTAAACACAATTATTCCACGGCTGAGAAAAACAAGGCAGAGTCTGGGCTCTCACACTGACGTCAGATGCTAGAAAAAGAGCTCCAGGATCTGCATGACTGCAAATGACAGACTGCAGCAAAGCAACCCTCTGGAAATGAAGCTCTTTTGTGGCAGAGCTGGCCATGATGGATGAGGGAAGGATTTTTTTCTTCTGCTTTGTGCTGCAGAAGTGAGACACAAATGAAACCTGCAGCGAGGCGTCCAGCATTGAGGTGCACATGAGATGCTTTTTCTCACAACTTATTTTTCTCACAACTATGCAGTTTTAATGTGGCAAAGTTTACTTTTATATGTATTATATGTAATTTTGAACCATTTTTAAAAATATATATTTTACATCTCACAATTCTGACTTTTTTTCTCCAAGTTTTAGGTTTACTGCATCACAATTTTTACTCTTCAGAATTCTCAGAATTTTGACTTTTTTTCTCCAAATTTTAAATGTACAGTATTTATCAGAATTTTGATCTTTATTTCTCCACATTTTTAATTTACAGTATTTATCACAATTTTGACCTTTATTTCTCCACATTTTTAATTTACAGTATTTATCAGAATTTTGACCTTTATTTCTCCACATTTTTAATTTACAGTATTTATCACAATTTTGACCTTTATTTCTCCACATTTTTAATTTACAGTATTTATCAGAATTTTGACCTTTATTTCTCCACATTTTTAATTTACAGTATTTATCAGAATTTTGACCTTTATTTCTCCACATTTTTAATTTACAGTATTTATCAGAATTTTGACCTTTATTTCTCCACATTTTTAATTTACAGTATTTATCACAATTTTGATCTTTTTTCTCCAAATTTCAGGTTTTTACTGTATCAGAATTTTGACTTTTTCAGGATTCTCACTTTACATCTCAGTTTTGACTTTTCTTTTGTTTACATTTACAATTTTTACCATTTAAAAGTTTTTATTTTACATCTCACAATTTTGAGTTTAATGAGTTGAATTCTCATTATTTAAGAAAAAAATTCCACCTTAAATTCCTCACAATTTTGACTTTAATGAGTTTAATTCTCATTATTTAAGAAAAAAATTCCACCTTAAATTCCTCACAATTTTGACTTTAATGAGTTTAATTCTCATTATTTAAGAAAATTCCACCTCAAATTCCTCACAATTTTGACTTTAATGAGTTTAATTTTCATTATTTAAGAAAATTCCACCTCAAATTCCTCACAATTTTGACTTTAATGATTTGAATTCTCATTATTTAAAAAAGAAAATTCCACCTTAAATTCCTCACAATTTTGACTTTAATGAGTTTAATTTTCATTATTTAAGAAAATTCCACCTCAAATTCCTCACAATTTTGACTTTAATGAGTTTAATTCTCATTATTTTTAAAAACATTTTCCACCTCAATTTCCTCATAATTTTGACTTTATATATTATCATTTATATGTTGCAATTTTGACTTTTTCTCTCTGAATGTTACCAATTTTGACCATTTTAAGAATTTGTAATTTGCATCTTACAATTCCGCTTTTCTTTCCTCCAAATGTACCATTACTTTATTTAAAACAAATTGAGCTTTTTTTTCAGAATTCTCACTAAGCATCTTAATTTTGTCCAACAATGTAACTGTTGGACTTTTTTCCCTCAAAATTCCTTTCTTTTTTTAGATTTTTTTCTACAATTTTCAGTTTACACCTCACAATTTGGACATCTGTTACACTATTCTGAGTTTACTGTAATTTTTGGTTTTTGAGTACTGAGTTTCTCACTATTTTTAGTTTTTTTTCTCAGAATTCTGAGGCTACATGTCAAAATGTTGATTATTATTTCTAAATGATTTCATTTTTTTATGTTACAATTTTGACGTTTTCCTCAAAAAATTCAGAATTTTTGAAATTTTTACTTTACATCTAACATTTTATTTTTCTTCAAATTTAAGCTTTTCTGTACTTCTGTTTTTTCTTCTCCTTTGTGGGTGAGATCAGACTGATTCAGTTCAGAGGTGCACAGACGCATGTAATGACAGTCATGCTGGAGCCGTGATTTATCTGATATAGACATATCCGTCACTGTCTGTGTCTGATGGCAGCGCTCTTTACTGTCTGTCTTTACTGGTTCTGTCATGAAAATAAAAAAATATATATATTTTTTAAAAAGGTATTGCAAATTTTTTGTCATAATTCAGTTTTTTTCCATCAGAATTTCTTATTCCTTATTTTTTTCCTCTAAATTCTGAGTTTACCTCTGCCGATTTAGACTTTTTCTAAGAATTGTAACATCTCACAATATTTACTTTTCTCTAAATTTTACGTTCCCTTCTCATATTTCAGATTTCAGATTTTTTTTAATAGTTTTCTTATCGCATGTCCGACGTTTTTGTCAGAATTTTACATCCTTATATTCTTGATCTTTATTCCAAGTAATTTTCAGTTTATATTTTAGAAAAAAAAGCCTGTGAATCATAAAAGATTTGAGCTGCTATTTCAAACTTCTTATTTAAAATGAGCTGAATCAACACAATTCTTGAGGATTTTTTTGGGACAAATTAATTGTTTTATGTTCAATCTATTTGAATTTGTAAAATAACAATTAAGGTAACTTAATCGATTTGTGTTGGGACAACATGAAGGAATTGAGTGGAACCCTACATTTTTTACAGTGTATGAAAAATCATAGCAGAAGCAACTTTTCATAGCTGGCTATTTAATTCTTAATCTTTATTTCTTGCTAATTATTTTTATTTCTTGCAAATTTCTTGATCTTTGTTATCTTTGTTACTTGTTTTAATATTCGGTTTGTATTTTTATTTCAGAAAAAAAATCTTTAACTTTGAGATCAAAACTGACAACTGTAAGAAAACACAATATTCCAGGGCAACTTTTCATAGCCGGCTGTTTAATTTAGATTTCAAAAATGCCGAAAATTATTATAGTAAGTGATTCTGCAGTAAGAAATAAGCTGGAAAACACATTTTAATTTCTCTTCTGCTCATCTGCAGTGTTTTCCTCTCACCTCTGCATCCAGCTCTGCTTAAAATAGCCTCAGATGTCCAGCAGGAGGGCTTCAGGGGTCCGCAGTCACGCTTCTGTCTGATGTTCTTCCTCCCAGACTCTGTTTGCCCTTGTTGTGTTCGATTGCATCCTGAGGAAGAAGAACAAGAAGCACAGAGCAATTAATGAATACTGTAGACAGACTGAGATGCAGAGATTAAAGGGATAGTTCACCCAGAAATAAAGCTTCTGTCATCATTTCACTTGTTCTAAACCTGTTTGACTTTCTTTATTCTGTTGAACACGAATGAAGATATTTTGAAGAATGCTGAAAACCTGTAACCATTGACTTCCATAGTGTTTGTTTCTCCTACTAAGTCAATGGTTAGGTTTTCGGCTTTCTTCAAAATATTTCTCTAGTGTTCAACAGAAAAAAGAAACCATTCAAATGTGAGTAAACAGTGAGTAAATTTTCATCTTTGGGTGAACTATGCTTTTAATGTAGAACCAATGCTTCACACGCTTTTAACAATGTGTAAATTACACAGTATTTAACTGTAATATGAACTATATTTTACTGTATCGCAGTTGTGCAGTATTCTACTGTATTTTAAAGTTGCATTGTAAACAAAACCACTGTATATTTTACAGTAAAGGTGTACAATGGTGAAAATACATATACAGCAAGAAAAATGGTGCTGTAAATGTAAATACAATGCTGTAATTGATTTACAGTAAGTTACTGGCGAACATGCTGCCAGTGAGTTACTATAGACTATACTAGAAAGTAGAATTTATTACATTAAATTTGCCCTAAATGTGTACAGCCTGAAAATATGAAGATATAAAATTAATCCCAGTACGTACCGGACGTCACATAGACGTAAAATGTCGGACTCCAATGTCAGACTAACTTTGAATTTTGGTTGAATATGACAATCGGGTTGACGTCAGAACCCAACATCAGTCTGAGGTCAGACACCAACGTCAAGATGGATTATTATGACGTTAAGCTGATGTTGGATTTTAGTTACCATATCTTATGAGTATGTGTCAGTAGCTATGTTTCCATCCACTTAATTTTATGCACATTTTGGATATGCGCATAATAAAACGGTTGATGGAAACGACATGATGCGCATTAATTTTGAAGATGTAGGATAAACTTTTTATTCGATAAGATGCGCATAAACTTCGATGGAAATATTTTTACCAAACAAAGTCCAGTATGCGCATTAAAAAAGGTCATGTGATTTTGTTATAATAGATCATGTGCGGATAAAAATGCGTGTGAATGGACAAACCAGCGGCTGAGCACATTGTAAAACATCTAAAATGTTGTTTTGGTCATTTTAAAACGCCTTAACCATATCAGTATTGGTGTTGTTATATTATCAATGACCTCCAGAATAGTCCAGAGCGTCTGTATTCCGAGTCTCATGTCTTCAAACGCCACCGTGCGTTTACTACATGTCAGGATTGCCTTCTGAGGTGAAAGTCATTTATTAAATAAAGAAAAGATTCACGCAGCTTCTCATATCGCGACAAATTGTGTTTTTACTTTTGATATTTGGCACCAGTAAATCAGAAAGTGATGATTTTGTTCTCTGTTACAACCTCTTTTTGACTAGGAGTGTGGGGTTGCACATTTAACTGAGGAATTGGTTATTGCAAAAACTCAAAACTAAATTGTGATACAAAGTAAGGATGGACAGCAGAAATAAGTGGAGAAATATGTGATTTTCTTTACAAAATTGAGGGTGAATCAGTGAGTGAGGCATTTACAATATATATACACAAGGTTAAAGACAATAAACAATGAAATGTTAAAAAGACTGGCTATATGGGCGGTGCTAAATAAAAGAACCAAACAGTCTTCCTAATATTCACAACAAATCCCCTCTAAATCTAATCTAATAAACAAAAGAAATCTTCAACGTCAATGACATCCTATCTAATCTACACTGACTAACACTTTAAACCAAAAATACACTGGTTGGCACACACCCTCTTACCTGGTGTGTCTAGACAAATGTTAATCTACATGCTGATATGTATGTCACGTGACGTACTTACCTACCAGTCTTTCTAAGCTCACAGGGAAACATGAGGTTAGGGAAGATATGGCGAATCAAAAAGGTAACAGACAGCAACAAACTTGAACAATAACAAAGTGTAAATTAAACAATGACGAACAATACTGAAAAATGGGGATAACAAACTATCAAACAATAACCAAGCACACCGAACAAACAAGCCACAATACAACAATCAAAATAGAGCAAAGTGTCGAGAAAAGAGTCAGAGATTCTGCTCCTGAACTAACAAATTGAAAACCTTTTTAAAGGCCAGGTGGCATGCCGGGATTGGCTGGAACTTGGGCAGAGTAGCAACCAATCAGGTAGCAGGGGAGATGTGATTGGTTGTAGCAACAACAAGTGAAACAGCCAATCAGAGATGGGAGTAGGCGGAGTAAGTAGAGAAGTGTGACTGGGTGACAGACAGAAACACATGATGAGACACAATAATGAACAATAAAATAACCAAGTAAGTGGTGGCGTGTAACATCTCTTTGATTCATTGGATGGAAACGCTGCTTAATTCGCACATTTTTATGCAATAATGCAGTTTTGTGCATAAAGTTAATTCGCATTTTTGGATGAAAACATAGCTACTGTAGTGTTTGACGTCAAAATAATGTGGGTTTGAGACGTTGATGTTGAAATTTGGATAGTTAATGGCACAACCTAAATTTCCCTCAGTAGAGTTGGACTCTCAGTAGTGATTATTAAACCACACTGAACTGAGCTAAACTGAACTGAACTTAAACACTACAAACTGAACTACACTGTTCCTATTTACTATGACCTTTTATGTGAAGCTGCTTTGACACAATCTACATTGTATAAGCGCTATACAAATAAAGGTGAATTGAATTGAATTGTTGGTCCCTGGGTCATTTTTTGACCTGTAAGTCAACAGGAGGGTTAAACTCAAACGGTGTGTCACTCTCCTCGCTGGCAATGACTTAGCCAGAGAAATATGAAGGCTTTCAGCCATCCACCACACTCAATGATGCCTCATTCTTGTGCTTTCAGTGTATATTTAGTCATCCCAGAGTGTTTAAAAGTGACTTTTTGCCATGTCAGTTTGGATTGGGCTTCAACGATGGCCATTTATCACCTTCAGACAAACATTTCAAGTCAAATTATGCTTCTTCTCCATGGGAGAGGAACTCAAAGAACTATTTGTGGCCCTTTTTTTACAAGCCATCTTTGGATTTAGTTGCTCCGGAACAATCCGTGCGGTGAGGAAGAGGCCGTCCAACGAGCCGTTCTCATCTGGATTTGGACTGTTTGGGTCTAACCAAAACCCTTTCAAGTGGGCTTCAAACTCTGCCAGGAGACCAAATGTGCCGCTTTCAAACGTTTGGAGCAAATAAACACGTCAGAACTGAATCTAAACCCTCACGACACTGATTTGGCTTTATGTATCTGTGAACTTGATGAGGTAGTGTTTTACAGCTTAATCGATGAAGTTCACCTGACAGAGATGGATGAGGCGGTTGTTTTAATGGTTCCTCAAATGAACATTCCTTCATTCCTTTCCTTCGGTCCCTTTATTCATCAGGGGTCGCCACAGTGGAATGAACCGCCAACTCATCCAGCATATGTTTTACACAGCGGATGCCCTTCCAGCTGCAACCCAGTACTGGGAAACATCCATACACACTCATACACAATGGCCAATTTAGTTTATTCAATTCCCCTGTACTGTATGTGTTTGGACTGTGGGAAAAACAGGAGCACCCGAAGGAAATGCAGGCCAACACAGGGAGAACATGCAAACTCCACACAGAAATGCCAACTGGCCCAGCTGGGACTCAAACCAGCGACATTCTTGTGAAGTGCTAACCACTGAGCCACTGTGTTGCCTCTCAAATGAACTAAAGATTACTAAAAAAGGCATAAGAGGAGTGAACGATGCTCTAACATTAATGGTTAATCAGGAACAGTCATTAAGAGCAACGATTGCACCACATAATAATGAGGCCACACATCAATAGACACTCAAATACAAAAACAAAAATGCTTCTAAGAGTGATGATTAATGAATAAATTAATGATACTTGTTGTGTTTTTCCAATGACGATACAATGAATAAAAAAAAAAAAACAGGATGCATAAAAGAAATTAAATGTCACACCATTAAAACTATACCAAACAAGCAAATAATTATTAACATTATTATTACACTGAAAACAAAATGGATTGGATTACCTTAATTTCTTTAAGGGAATTGGTTGTATACAATTTATATGGGCTGAATAAAAAAACCTAATATAATGTAGCAATGTTCAATTTAATTTGTTTGTTTAAGTTCAGCCCATATACATTGTTTTCAACCACTTACCTTAAAAAAACTGTCAATCTAATTAATCATTTTTTGAGTGTACTTAATATTGTTATAATTACTGATTTATTATTAATTAAATTGAGCTATTAATTCAATATCAGCCAAAAACACTTCAATATTAACCAGTGATGAAAAACAAAAAGGGAGGAATGGAATCTCTGGTTTATCAACACAATCTCACGGCAATTCGTAACTTTTTGATTTAGTGGCTAATTCGTATGAATTTGTATGATCTAATTCGTTCGATTTGCTCATCCCTCAATGACGGTTGGGTTTAGGGGTGGGGTTAGGTGCCACGCCTCCTTTTTAAAATCGTACAATTTCGTACGACTGAACTCGTACGAATTCGTATGAATTAGCTACTAAACTGACAAAACGTAAAATACTTATGTTTTCTCGTGAGAACAGGCTGGTTAATCATATACTACATAGGCTTGTTTTTGTTTTTTATTTCATAAAATGTTGATTTTCCTCTCTTCTAAAGATAAATCAATAGTTTTACATTGTCTATATGAATATAAATACGTTATATATTTACAAATGCTTTGAATTGCAATATTTTATTCCAGATTTGGAAATGACATAATAAAAAGTCATGACAACGTATGTTTTTTATGTTACTTTAACTTATTTTAGTATGTTAATCAGCTTAATTTTTTAAGGTCAATGGATTTTAATGATTTTTTAGGTCAGCTTAGTTGATGTAAGCTTAAAAAGGTTCATCTTGAAAAATTTAAGAGAGCAATACATTTTTTTTACAGTGCACAAGTTTACAGAATAAACTAAAATGACAATTTACTCAAATGCACGACTATACATGATGAATCAACAATAGATTACTTTCAAGTGATCTGTTTTTCCATTGCTGTATAATCAAATATAATAACATATGAGTAGGCCCACATCAGAATTCCGCAGATTTTTAGCCCATCATTAATTCAGTTTATTTACTTGTTTAAATATGTGTAAATCTATATTTATTCAGTTTTTAAATTAATAACAGTAATATTATTGACTAAAATGAAAATGGTCATCTGATTTATGTACAGTGCAGTTTGTACAGTAATATTTTCTGCCTTTTAGTAGATATTCTATTTGAGAGACTTGCTTTGTTTACCAAATAAAGTGAATCTAATTGGATTTGCATTTTAAACATTAAAGTTAAAAAGATAATATATTTTATTTCACATATTAAGGTTTTAGTTATGATACTCCCAAATTAATTCCACAGAATTCCACAGATTTTTAGCAAAATTTTCCGCAGACATGACAAAAAACGTCCACAGATTCCGTCTGGCCCTAGATATGAGATATGAAAACACACACACACACATACACACACATACACACACACACACACACACACACACACACACACACACAGAAAGAAGCGGATTAGACATCAGGTGGTCTGTGTAATTAGCATCAGATTAATTATAATTTGTTCAGCAGATTTAACGGTTGGCGATTCCTTTCTCATTAATTTGAGCTTAAACTCATTCCAAAAACAAACAAAACCAAGTCATTTGTAAAGCCGCATTTCCACATTAACACTACATCACTGCCTCCAGGTCATTTGGCACAAAGAAACTGTGTGAAATCCTTCATAACTCTAATTCTAGTGACTCAAAGCCAGTGTTAGCTGAGCTTCCGGTGGTCAAAAAAAAAGCTCCAATAGCACATGTCTTTAGACTGTGGGGGAAACCAGAGCACCCGGAGGAAACCCACACCAACACGGGGAGAACATGCAAACGCCACACAGAAATACCAAATGGCCCTGCCGGGACTCAAACCAGCGTCCTTCTTGCTGTAAGGCAACAGTGCTAACCACCGTGCCACCCCCACTGGCTGTTTATTACATTGTTTTTGTTTTTGTTTACCCTAACAACACCAACCCAGACAATATATCACTTTAAACTATTAAAAATGTTCATAAAAATCCCTTTTTCAATCTTTTCAAGGTTGCTAGTTGTTGAAAGAAAGATCAAGATCCCATAATGCAATTCAAAAGCAGAAATAAATAAAAACACCAATCCCAAAATGCGGAAACTGCTAACTTACGGACATTTTTACAGTGTATATTAAATATTGTGCCAGTTGCTGGATTATCATTGTTATAACTTCCCTGTGGCGGTCATATTTCACATGACATTAGCAGCTTTTAGTAGACATTAGAGCCGCCGAATGGAAATAAACCACTAGGATTTCAGCTAAATGGAATGGGGAAAATAGTAGGAAATCTGTAGCAGATCTTGAATTTTTCCATCTCTTTGTTTGTCTCGTTCAGTAGCACCTGCAACGACATCATCATTGAGACCTGCAGAGCAGAATAAATCATTCAACACACAGCAGCAGGACTTTCCCCGAGCGTCTCAAAATCACAGACTTTTCCAGAAGAGCTTAGTCAGGATGGAGCCATATTAAACAAGGCGGTGAAGAATTGAAGCACAGTTTGTTCAACTGTCATATTGGATTTTTAATCAATCTTTCTGGTTTACACTGTATATTAAATACAGCATATGTGTATTTATGTGAAACATTTATTGTTTTTTAAGTTTTTCCCAAGTGATACTTATCAAAACATTAGTTTTATTAACTCATTTCTAACAGTTACAGTGCTCAACATAAATAAATACACTATTTTGAATATTTGTATCCATTTCTCAGTGAATATACAGGTAGGTCATTTATTTTGGTGCATTTAAACAAAACAGATTTATTAAACAGATATATTTATTAAAATAATATTTTAGTCAACAAACATATTTAGAAATAGAAAGACTATACATTTAAATTCATGCGAAATATTGGAGGAAAAAATTATAAACTACAAAATTTCAACAAACTTGTAAAGATTTTTTTAAGACTTTTAAGTCAACAAACTTAAATAAAAGTCTCTGCAACTTACGGTTCACATAGACTTTAAAGGCTTAACGAGGTTAACTAGGAAAGTTATGTTAATTAGGCAAGTTATTCGACAGTAAGTGGTTGCTAGGGTGTTGCTATGGTAGATGCTTACTAGGATGTTTTATATCATTGCTACTAGGATGGTTCAGTTTTACTAGGGTGTTGCTATGTGGTTGCTAGGGTGTTACTAGGGTATTAGGATGTTGTAGTAGTTAGCTGCGAGGGAACGATGTGCGAAAAGAAAGCCCCGCCCCCTCACTTAATATTCCAGTGTCAGTTCTAAGTACATCAACAAACTGAAATAAAAGTCTCTGCATACTTACGGTTCACATAGACTTTAAAGGCTTAACAAGGTTAACTAGGAAAGTTATGTTAATTAGGCAAGTTATTCGACAGTAAGTGGTTGCTAGGGTGTTGCTATGGTAGATGCTTACTAGGATGTTTTATATTATAGCTACTAGGATGGTTCAGTTTTACCAGGGTCTTGCTATGTGGTTGCTAGGGTGTTACTAGGGTATTAGATGTTGTAGTAGTTAGCTGCAAGGGAACGATGTGCAAAAGAAAGCCCCGCCCCCTCACTTAATATTCCAGTGTCAGTTCTAAGTACATCAACAAACTGAAATAAAAGTCTCTGCAACTTACGGTTCACATAGACTTTAAAGGCTTAACGAGGTTAACTAGAAAAGTTATGTTAATTAGGCAAGTTATTCGACAGTAAGTGGTTGCTAGGGTGTTGCTATGGTAGATGCTTACTAGGATGTTTCATATCATTGCTACTAGGATGGTTCAGTTTTACCAGGGTGTTGCTATGTGGTTGCTAGGGTGTTACTAGGGTATTAGGTGTTGTAGTAGTTAGCTGCGAGGGAACGATTTGCAAAAGAAAGCCCCGCCCCCTCACTTAATATTCCAGTGTCAGTTCTAAGTACATCAACAAACTGAAATAAAAGTCTCTGCAACTTACGGTTCACATAGACTTTAAAGGCTTAACGAGGTTAACTAGGAAAGTTATGTTAATTAGGCAAGTTATTCGACAGTAAGTGGTTGCTAGGGTGTTGCTATGGTAGATGCTTACTAGGATGTTTTATATCATTGCTACTAGGATGGTTCAGTTTTACTAGGGTGTTGCTATGTGGTTGCTAGGGTGTTACTAGTGTATTAGATGTTGTAGTAGTTAGCTGCGAGAGAACGATGTGCAAAAGAAAGCCCCGCCCCCTCACTTAATATTCCAGTGTCAGTTCTAAGTACATCAACAATCTGAAATTAAAGTCTCTGCAACTTACGGTTCACAAAGACTTTAAAGGCTTAACGAGGTTAACTAGGAAAGTTAGTGGTTGTGAGTGGTTGCTAGGGTGTTGCTATGGTAGATGCTTACTAGGATGTTTTATATTAATGCTACTGGGATGTTTCAGTTTTACCAGGGTGTTGCTATGTGGTTGCTAGGGTGTTTTGTTTGGTTGCTAGGGTGTTACTAGGGTGTTTGGTGTTAATGCAGTTAGCTACGAGGGAATGATGTGCAAAAGAAAGCCCCGCCCCTTACTCAATATTCCAGTTTCAGTTACATCAACATACTGAAATGAAAGTCTCTGCAACTTACGGTTCCACAGACTTTAAAGGCTTAAAGAGGTTAACTAGGAAAGTTATGTTAATTGGGCAAGTTATTAGACTGCAAGTGGTTGCTAGGGTGTTGCTAGTTGCTTACAAGGATGTTTTATATCAATGCTACTAGGATGTTTCAGTTTTACCAGGGTGTTGCCATGTGATTGCTAGGGTGTTTTGTTTGGTTGCTAGGGTGTTACTAGGGTGTTTGGTTGTTATTGTATTTAGCTACGAGGGAATGATGTGCAAAAGAACGCCCCACCCCCTACTTAATATCCCAGTTTTAGTTCTAAGTACATCAACATACTGGAATAAAAGTCTCAGCCATGTACGGTTCACACACACTTTAAAGGCTTAACGAGTTTAACTAAGAAAGTTACGTTAATTAGGCAAGTTATTCAACAGGTTGCTAAGGTGTTGCTATGGTAGGTGCTTACAATGATGTTTTATGTCATTGCTACTAGAATGTTTCGATTTTACCAGGGTGTTGCTATATGGTTGCTAGGGTGTTGCTTGCTAGACTGTTACTAGGGTGTTCTGTGTTGTTGTAGTTAGTGTAATCTTATGGGGGGGGGGGGGGGGGGGGGGTTGGGGGGTTTGTAATCTTTTTTATCATTTATTTAATTGACCATTTATCATTAGGTAAGCATTTCAAGACTTTTATTACACCTCAGAAAAATACCAATGTCTGGTCTCTGGGACCTGAATGGTGTGTGTACAGATATGCTTCTCGTGCCTGTGTTTGCAGATCACTAAAGGGCAAGGTGGAGCCCAGCATTCTGCACCAGAGTGTAAATTTCACAGAAAGGCATCACATGCGTGTCCAGACTCAGTTTACGAAAGCAAAACCTGCCCTAAAGCTAAATGGAAAACTCACAAAGAAACTCCTCACGCATATATCTGAGAAACACAGAGTCCTGTATCACCACACCTGCGCATCCACAAATATTAGCAGTAGAAAACTGAGAAAAATAGATCGCACTACAGTAGGCGTTCAGTAGCCCTGCAAAAAATGCACTCAGTGAAACTTGACAAATGTGTTTCCACAGGTACTTATAGATACTTTGTATGATGTTGTGAAATAGTTGATGTTGTTTCCCACAGCAGTTACAGTTGAGATCTGGCAAGGAAGCTGAGAGGTTATAACTTTAACCAGAATTTAACCTTGAATCTTCATCAATGTTACCATGTCCTGAGGTGACGTATTAGGGGGTTGTGCTCTGTTTCTGTTGGTTTCATTCTTTCATTTCAGAGAACACTCAATCTCAATTTATAGAGGCAAGATTAAACCAAACCAACCCAATTTATGATGCATTGTGCTTCATTTAACAATGCGTTTAATTTAAAGTGTAATTTTTCTAATAATTAATTACTGTTTTTTAGGGGTGGGCGGTACACCGGTGTCATAGTCATCACCGGTGTGACATTGCGCCACGACATGGATTTTCTAATACCGTCAATACCGTGATAAATCAATTATGCGCCTTGAACGGCTGCATTTACATCAATAATAGCTAATTCTAAATAATAAGGCATTCAATTTTCTTCAAACGTTCAGTTGTGGTCTGAATACATGTCCTTATACTACAGGGCTCGAAATTGCAACCATTTTGGTCGCATGAGCGCCCGAAATTTAATCTATGCGCCCTCATAATATATTTGGGAGCATTTGTGTGTCTAAATATAATGGTTGTAGTGCAATCTGATTTGATTTTCTCTAAAAACTTGCTGAATCGCTCTACCCTGCTGCTGTATTGGTTCATATTAGCTGTCAGTCACTCAACGCTTCCCGCTGTCAGATAACAGGGAGCTTTTGTTACTGCAGGAAATGCAAATGGCGGAAGAGTGAAAAGTGCACAGGTTTGCAAACCTCACCTAAAGTTATAATAATAATAATGGCGCAGATGACAGCGATCATGACATGAGGTAAATGTTGATCCGCCAGCTGAGATCAATCGAGTGTTTTCGGAGAAGGTGCCCGAATCTTGATGCGTTGCATTCACCGCGTGTTCAGCGCAAATGTCCGCTAAATATAAAATCTAACACTGTACACATCATCGCCAAAGAAACTCACCTTTACTAAGTTTACACTGAAACTACGGCTCTTAACAAAGAGCGGTATTGCGCCGGTGGTCATCATGAGAATCCTGCTCTGTCTGCTCATAAATTGGTGCGGCTGACTCGCCTGCTTTATTCCACCAACACAGAGAAATGAAGATCAGCTCATAACGAGACGGAGCATTTACAATGACCCAAACCAAAACTTTAAAGAGTGATAGAAGTGAGACTTTCTTTTGTCCGTTCTTCCTTGAGATGTATATTATTTTGCTATTGAAAGTAATACCATGATATTATACTGTCACCGTTCAAAAGATGAAAAATACCGTGATATTAATTTTAGGTCATATCGCCCACCCCTACTGTTTTTGTAAATTTAAGCACTATACAAATCATTAAAAATACCATACACATGCTCTTTTGAGAGGTGGCCTTTGAAAATAATTTTGTCATTATATTTGTATTTTTATTTTACTATTTACAGTTTACTTTTTTGTTAAAATAATTAGTCCTATTGGATTAGTAGTTATGTTGTAAAGTGTTATCAATTTTGTGGTATCGAACATATTTATTAAAATTGAATGTGAAAATGAGAAATGTTGCCTTTATAACCGATTAAATAAATGCTTTAAAATAATAAAGTTTTTAAATAATAATGTTTTGAACATAAATGCTTTTGCTTTTTTTAATGTTAACAATAATATCAAGTGCAAGAAGTTTATTTTAATGTTATAAATAGTTGTAATGTGAGCAAATGGGGCCCTTATTATAAAGTGCTACCAATTTTTTCATGCCATATTATTCATTCATATTTTCCTATAACTGTGTGGTGCAGACTTGGATGCAAACATTCAGTTGAAGAAAAAATGATCAGCTCTCCTGTGAAATTTCATTCATTTTCAAGTATTTCCCCAACTGCTGTTATTTTTCGTTATTGAACTGAATAAAAAAAAAATCTTAATTATTTTGTATTATTTTTAAATTATAAATTTCAATTTAATTTAATTTCATTTTATTTTAACGTATTTTTACTTTAATTATTATTTTGTATTATTATTATATTTTATTTTAATTTCTTTACTTTATAATTTTTGTATTATAAATATTATTTTTCAATTTAATTTAATTACATTTTGATTTCTTTTTACTTTAATTATTATTTTGTATTATACTTATTTTTTTTATTTAATTTAAATTAAAATGTTTTTTAATTCAATTTTATTTGTTAACACTTCTTTCCAGCAAAGAAAACATTTTTTTGGCTTTAGTTTTATTTAATCCAATAATAGCCCTCCATATAGCCTCACAATTGAACAACACACCAAAGAATTAATTCATAAATATGCATTTTATACCCAATAGTATACTTAAAATGTCTTTTGCTTAGATATTCTACAGTACCAATAATTATATTCTTGTGTTTTTGTTTTTATTTAACTTACTGTTCTTTAATTTATTTATTTATTTATTTATTACTTTATTATTTTTATTATTTGTTATTTTTTTTATTTTATTATTTTTTTCAATTTAGTATAATTATTATTATTTTATTTTATGTAATTTATTTTAATTGAATTAAATTTTTGTACTTCTATTATTATTTTTGTATTATAATTATTTTTAATTTAATTTAATTCATTTTTTGCCTTTATTATTATTTTTGTATTGTAATTATTGTTTTTTAATTTAACTTATTTTATTTTATAAATTTTTTGCTTTTATTTTTTTATATTATAATTATTATTTTTTTTATTTAATTTAATTCCTTTTTTACTTTTACTATTATTTCTGTATTATAATTATTCTATTTAAACTTATTTTATTTATTTATTTATTACTTTTATTATTTTTATATTAGGATTATTATTGTTTTATTTAATTTAATTCATTTTTTACTTTTATTATTATTTTTGAATTATAATAATTTTTTAAATTTAATTTAATTTAATTTAATTTAATTTAATTTAATTTAATTTAATTTTATTTTATTTTATTTTATTTTATTTTATTTTATTTTATTTTATTTTATTTTATTTTATTTTATTTTAACATCTAACACTTAAGACTTTAACACTTATTTTAACACAACACTTAAGTTAATTGTTTCAGGTAGAAAATTTGTTTCTGTGGTTTCTGTTTTATTTCATACAATAATAACCCTCCAAATGGCCTCACAATTAAACAACATACACGTTACCAAGTGTCATCAAATAATAAAAGAAAGAATCAATTATTGAACATGCATTTTAAAACCAACATTAGACTTAAACTGTCTTCTATTTAGCCATCCTACAGTACCAATAACTCTATTCTTGTGATTTAAACACACAACTGATCCGAAAACCACCACATCCTGACAGATTAGATTACAGAAACAGTATTATCCAAGGTCAGCTCTCTATTGTGAGATGATTTACAATGTAACGGTGCATAAACTGTATTTTGTATAAATCATGAAGTCACACAGGAAGCTCCACCAAAAGGTCACAGAGGTCACGAGCGGTGGCACACGGTTATCTGGAAAATCACCGACATCACAAAGTCAAATGAATGAAAGTACAGCTGTGAGGGAAAACGAAAGAGATCTAATTTTACAAGACTGATTTGTGTAATGCAGACTGCCTGCGGTTGAAGTCAGGACATGTTTTTCAGCTTAAGTTATTAGATGTAATTGCGTTTTATTTTATCACATTTTTGTGGTGTTATTTAAAGATCCTAAAATGGTTTCTCTCATCTGGAACATGAAGGTAAAGTATATTTCTTGGCTTCTTAACAGTAAAATAACTAATTTAAAGATCTTTTGGGACTCCCAGACGACGTATGCCATCACTATGAAATTTAAACCACACATATAACATTTGAAATTCATGGAGAACATATATAAAAATGATCTATTACACTGAGTACGTTTACATGGGTGCCAATAATCTGATTTAAATATGATTAAGACTCTGATTAAGTGTCTACCAAGTAAACAGAGATTTTTGATCATCGACTAAAGTCATAATCGAACTAAAGAGAAATCAGATTCAGACATGTGGAGTCTGCCGATTTATTATTGAAGTGCAGTACAGAGATGTCAACACCACAATCAAACTATTACAGTCATGTAGGCCTTTTCAACGCATTTAGCGACAGGATAGTCTTTACAAGGGATGGGCAAACTCGATCCTGGAGGGCCGGTGTCCCTGCATTATTTTGCACCAACCCTAATCAAACACACCTGCTTGTAGCTTTTTAGTGATCTTGAAGACACTTATTAGGGTGTTCAGGTGTGTTTGATTAGTGTTGGAGCAAAACTCTGCAGGGACACCGGCCCTCCAGGATCGAGTTTGCCCATGCCTGGTCTATACACACAATATTTAATATTTTAAATATTAAAATGCAACATTCCCACAATTTCAGTTTATTATGTAAAATGTATGAAGTAGTATACAGGATCAAATTAATTCATTCATTCATTGTCTTTTCAGCTTAGTCCCTTTATTAATCTGGGGTTGCCACAGCGGATTGAACCGCCAACTTATCCAGCATATGTTTCTACGCAGCGGATGCCCTTCCAGCTGCAACCCATCTCTGAGAAACATCCATACACACTCATTCACACACATACACCATGGAAATTATGCAAATTAGCCTACCCATTTCACCTGTACCGCATGTCTTTGGACTGTGGGGGAAAACCGGAGCACCCGGAGGAAACCCACGCGAACACAGGGAGAACATGCAAACTCCACATAGAAATGCCAACTGATCCAGCTGAGGCTCGAACCAGCGACCTTCTTGCTGTGAGGCGACAGCACAACCTACTGCACCACTGCGTCGCCACAGGATCAAATGATGACAATTATTTATTATGTTGTATACATCATTTAAAGTATTTGAGCTGCAGTATTTTGCTGTGTCACTTGAGCGAGATATGAAAACTGATTTGTGTAATGCAGCTAACTGCGGTTGAAGTCAGGACATGTTTTTCAGCTTACGCTGGTAGATATAATTGCTTTGTGTTGTATCACATTTTTGTGGTATTATTTAAAGAGCTTAAAAATTGGTGGAACGTTAGGGTGAAGTAAATTTTCCTGAGCAACTCTCATATCAAGATCTTTTGCACCAGGTGTTTCTATCATCCCAGCTGATCTGACAGTGTTATATATGCCTTTGTGTGTGTGTGTGTGTGTGTGTGTGTGTGTGTGTGTGTGTGTGTGTGTGTGTGTGTGTGTGTGTGCGTGCGTGTGTGCGTGTGTGTGTGTGTGTGTGTGTGTGTGCGTGCGTGCGTGTGTTTGCATAGGTGCATTCATGCATGAGTGTGTGATCAAGTTTTCACATGATCTAACAGCATGAGAAGAAATCCTAGACAGACATTTTTGCACATTGTGCCTGAAACACACTCCAGACCATGTGCCGTCACACAACACACCAATCTCACAACTCACATCTGCATTATTTATGACATAACTTCAAGTAAACTGCATATGCTGCTTGAGCTACACATACAGTTGAAATTCATATAGTACATAGACATTAGCAACAACACAGAACATGCTAATAACACCCTAGCAACCAAACAAAATACCCAAGCAACCACATAGCAACACCTTGGTAATACAGAAATATACTAGCAAACACACAAAAGATCCCAGTAAACACCTACCATAGCAACACCCTAGCAACCACACAGAATACCCTAACAACCACATTGCAACACCCTGGTAATACATAACACACTAGCAACCACACAAAACATCCTAGTAAACACCTGCCATAGCAACACACTAGCAACCAAACAAAATAACCTAGCAACCACATAGCAACACCCTGGTAATATAGAAAAATACTAACTACCACACAAAACAGTCTAGTAAATATCAACCATAGCAACACACTAGCAACCAAACAAAATAGCCTAGCAACCCCATAGCAACACCCTAGCAATATAGGAATACACTAACCACCACACAAAACATCCTAGTAAACACCAACCATAGCAACACCCTAGCAACTAAACAAAATACCCTAGCAACCAGATAGCAACACCCTAGTAATATAGAAATATACTAACCACCACACAAAACATCCTAGTAAACACCTGCCATAGCAACACCCTAGCAACCAAACAAAATACAATAGAAACCACATAGCAACATCTTAGTAATACACTAGCAAACGCACAAAACTTCCTAGTAAACACCTACCATAGCAACACACTAGCAACCAAACAAAATAGCCTAGCAACCACATAGCAACACCCGAGTAATATAGAAATATACTTACCACCACACAAAACATCCCAGTAAACATCAACCATAGCAACACACTAGCAACCGAACAAAATAGCCTAGCAACCACATGGCAACACCCTAGTAATATAAAAATATACTAACCACCACACAAAACATCCTAGTAAACACGTACCATAGCAACACCCTAGCAACCAAACAAACAAAAAACCCTAGCAACCACATAGCAACACCCTGGTAAAACGAAACATACTAGAAACCACACAAAACATCCTAGTAAACACCTACCATAGCAACACCCTAGTAACTACACATAATCCACATAACAACTACCTTAAGTACCCTAACAACTACTTATAACACACACATAGCTACCACCTACCAATACTTTATCAACTACCCACAAAACAACCACACAGCAATTTGTCAGAGAAGATTAAAGCTTTAATATTATGAGCATTCAATACTTTATAAAATGTAAACTTGCTTTGAACTTCAAGCTCATGAATTTGTTTTCGATTTAAATCGATACTTGAAAGTTTCTACAAATATAGATCTAAAAATAAATATACATACAAACACAGTAATATATAGTAGCACCTAGATGTCAAAATGACAATAAAGAAGTAAAAAAAACATGTCAAGAATGTAACCTAAATTGATGTCAATTGACTACCTTGATGCCAAAATGACATCAAATTGACATCTAATGTTGGCCACAGATCTAACAGATGTAAATTAGATGTCATTTTGACATCAAAGTAGTTTACATGCATTGTAGCGATACAAAACCGAGTGTAAACTTTCACATTTTAATCAAAGCTATCAGATAAGTAAAACCTTTCTTATTATAATACGTCTTATGTCTTTATTTTGGTGGTCAAAAGGGCATCAATGTGTTGATGTCAAATAGACGTCAAGGTTTTGACATCAAAACAAATAGTATTTTTAATGTATTTTCGTTTTGACATCAAGGTGCACACTGAAACGTTAGAAAGACAAACAGTAAAGTTTCAACTTGTCCTTTTAGAATTAATATCAAATTGAGATGTTAACAAAGTGATGCCTGACCGTTGGCACAAACCTGATTTCACTAAGTAGGACATGTTCCTGGATTACCATCTATGTTGAGCCTGGAACAACATTCCAATCAGCCAATCAGAATTAAGCGATATGTTTACCGTGTATGTTAAGTTTAGGCTAACGGTTAGGTTTATGCTCTTCTACATGATTGTTATCTAACCATTATTCCCCTGTGATTTTGGGATTAATTTACAGTTATGGTTTGTTTTAGGGGTAGTGAATAGGTATATATTATATTTACAAAGAAAAATGATGTTCCAGGATCAAAATAAATGTTAATCCAGGATCGCATCGTTCTTGGCAAAATCATGACATGCGACCATAGTTTGAACAAGTTTTATACTTTAATACAAGTTTTTAATTAGTCAAATAGCTTAATTAACCATTATTTTTGGATTTTGAAGGATTTTTTTTAACTAATCAGTGTTTTTGTAGACAAAACTTCATTGAGCTGTGCTGCGGTGTGTGAGACTGGCAAACAGCACCTGGACTGAGCCACATTGTACGCTTAATTATCCACAGGAAATCTTGTAGTAAAGCACAATAGAGTGTTTTGTTGCTCTTTCAACTTTTCTCCCTCCTTTTCCTCCTCGTCTTTTCTATCCAGACAAAGCTGAACATGCTGTCGAGAGCTTTCAGTGATTCAGCACCTGTGTGAGTGTATGCAGATACCGCTCACATATTTAAAAGGGATGTAAAAACACATTTTTTTTTGGCAAGACGACAGCGGCTTTCACTTTCCAGAAGAGAGGAATATTTTTGGTTTGGAGTTAAATAAAGTGGAGAACAGTGTCACTTTACCACATTGATGTGAAATTCCAGCTGTCCGTCAATCTCTGACTGCTGTTTTTGGCAGCAACTTCACATCTTAAGGTCAGAAAACTTGAAAAGTGAAGAAAAAAAAATGTAGTGAGTAACAATGAGTTAATTCAGATATAATATTACATGCTCTTTAAATCCTGAAATGAAACCCTACTTGAAATATGACCTAATTGTTTAGAAGAAAGAATATTTAATGGTTTAGTTCACTTAGTTAGTTTACTTAACCTCAAGCCTTCCAAGATGTACAGTTGAAGAGAAATCTATTAACCCTCCTGTGAAAATCAGAACACCAATAGATGCAGCCACTGAAAGACATACTCTATACATACTAAAATCGAACAATTGCGACACATCCAAAAATGTAATAAAATGGATTGGTCATCATGACATCATACTCAAAAGAAAAAATTATACACTTAAAAAAAGAAAAAGATTCACAACATTGCACAGCTTATGGTTGAAAATCCTGCTAAGATTTCATAACAAATATTTCAACTGCAGAGATTCCCAAGAAAACTGGATAAAGTTGTGTTAGTTTCAGTTTATATGTTAAATTATGGCAATGTTTTTTATTTTTATTTTGTCATGCTGTTTACTGTTTTTGTTGAAACAACAGCATTTCAGCAACAGCAACAACCAACCAACCATCCATTTTACTAACCGAAACAACCCAACCATTGATATAACCAACAAAAACAACCGACCATCCATATAACCAACCAAAACAACCCAACCATCCATTGAATCAACAAAAACAATCCAACAATCCATTACCAAACAAGACAAAACCAACAAACCTACCATCCACACACCAAACCAGCCAAAACCAACCAAACGTCCATATAACAAACCAGCCTAAACCAACCAACCGTCCATATAACAAACCAGCCTAAACCAACTAACCAACCAAAGCCAACCAACCAAGCACAAGTTTTCATTTAAACAACCAATTAACCAAAGCTAACCAACCAATCATCCATATAACTAACCAAAAACAACCAAAGCCAATCAACCAATATCAACCAACAATTCATATAACTAACTAAACACAACCAATCAAAACCAACCAACCAACCAAAATCTACAAGCCATCCATATAACTAACTAAAACAACCAACCATCCATATAACAAACCAGCCAAAACCAACTAATCAACCAACCATCAATATAGCTAACCTCAAACAACCAACCAAAGCCAAACAACTAAATATAAACCATCCATCCATATAATTAACCAAAACCAACTAAACAAAGCCAACCAACCAGTCAACAAGCCATCCATTTAACTAACCAAAGCCAATCAACCAAAATCAGCAAACCAAAAATAACTAACCATTCACTTAACTTACCAACCAAAATCAACCAACCACCCATATAACCAAAACCAACCAACCAATGGTAGCCAACCAAAATCAACCAACCACCCATATAACTAACCAAAACCAACCAACCAAAGCCAATCAACAGAAATCACCCAAACATTGATATAACTAACCAAAACCAACCAACCAGCCATATAAAAAAACAACCAAAATCACCCAACCACTCATATAACCAAAACCAACCAGCAAATGCCAGCCAACCAAAACCAATCAACCACCCATATAACTCAAAACCAAACAACCAAAGCCAACCAACGCAAATCACCCAACCATCCCTATAACTTATCAAAACCAACCAAGCATCTATGTAACCAACCAACTAATCAACTAACCGACCAACCAAAACCAACCAACCAATTAATAAATACAAATTACTGACCCCAAACAAACCATAATCATCAGTCCTATTGATTTTAAGGCTCAGTTTACACTTCCATTCATCCTTTTTTTGTGTGGCCTGATTATAGTCTTGTATAATCCCACCTAAAACGCCACATGACTCCATACATGTTTATACCAAGCAACTTAAAAGCGTTGACAAAACAGCTCATAAAAAGACACACAGTACACTGGATTCAGGTCACTTCTTTATTTAACATCTCACAAACATACACTACATAAATTCAGCCTGTTTTAACAACACACAGCTCAACTAGCAATTCCAATATCATGGGCTTGAAAGCACATACGCTAATACATTATAATACACTTTAATGCATTAGTAGAGAAATTTCTTTGCTTATGACAGGTCACTGTACTATAGAAACATCCTTTAAGAACTTGTTAGTTTACGTAAAAATCTTGCTAGCATTATAAGCGGCTCTTGAAGAATATTTAGTCATGCTCTTTACTATTTGTCGTTGAGACCACAGCATTTACTTGAGATAGAAATACTTTGAAGCAGTATAAATGTTTTATTCCACTTTAGATCAATCTAATGGCTTCTTACTGATTACTTATTGCAACAAACCAAAACCAACTAACAAACCAACCAACTAATCAAAACCAACCAAAGTCAACAAACCAAAGTCAACAAACCATTCATTTAACTAACCAAAACCAACCAACCAAAATCAACTAACCATCCATATAACCTTCTAAAACAAACCAACCTACTAATTAAAACTAACCATCCATATAGCTAACCAAAACCGATCAACCAAAGCCAGCCAATCAGTCAACAAACCATCCATTTAACTAACCAAAACCAACCAAAGTCAAACCAGCAAAATCAACCAACCATCAATATAGCTAACCACAACCAACCAACCAACAACAATCAACCAACCAGCCATATAACTAAACAAAGCCGACCAACCGCAGCCAACCAACCAAAATCAACCAACCATCCATAAAATTAACCAAAACCGATCAACCAAAGCCAACAAACCATCCATTTAACTAATCAAAACCAACCAAAGTCAACCAACCAAAGTCAACAAACCATTCATTTAACTAACCAAAGTCAACCAACCATTCATATAACCAACTAAAATCAACTAACCTACTAATCAGAACCAGCTATCCATTTAAACTAACCAAAACCGATCAACCAAACCCAACAAACCAGTCAACAAACCATCCATTTAACTAATCAAAACCAACCCAAGTCAACAAACCAAAATCAACCAACCATCCATATAAATAACCACAACCAACCAACCAAAGTCAACATACCCTTAAGTTCATGACCCAAAACAACATTTCAAAATAGCATCTTTCTTCAAAAAAACATCTTACATTTTGTGGTATTCTTATGATATTTAGTCCATCATCCAGTGCTCGTACAAGGCACGCAACACACGTTTTAAAACCCATTCTGAAATTCCTGAGGACTTCTGTATTTTCCCCAAAAATCACAAAAATATGTTTGAGGAACCGCCATCAACTATATACCGATGTTTTTTCGCTTGGTTTGGGCAGAGTAAAATATTCTCAATTCAAGGTCCTGGGGTTTGGCATGGGACTCACCCAAAACAACGGAAAGACATCGTTCATAAAATAGGAAATGATTTGCGGCATCTGATAGGTGTCGAAGGGTCTTCAGCAAATCTGGCCTGCTTTTTTCAGAGGAAGGGGATTCAATTCAAAGAGTTTTTTCTGGCACAGACCGGAAAGTGTCTGTCATCAGGGATCCCGCAGATCCGATCGAAGTCGTGGCGAGAGGCGAAGCCAACATGGGCAGCTTGACCCAGTTTTCACGCTCCTTAAAGACTTTTGCTTTTCTGGCCTTCATGATCTGTCGATGAGAAGAGCAGATCCACAGCCAAAGGCAGCTTTGCACATATGTTTTCTCCATGTTTAAATCTCCACAGGCCTTAAAAGCAGACTATGGGGTTATAAACACACAAACACAGTGAAAACAAACCCTGTGTGTGTAAGAGAGGAAGTTGAGGAACGTCTTTTGTTCCTTTTGTGTGTTTATTATAGCCTAGGATTTGTCTGTGTATTAATTATCTGATATTAGATTTAGGACAACAGCTACTAGGGCGGCACGGTGGATCAGTGATTAGGTCGCTGGTTTGAGTCCCGGCTGGGCCAGTTAGCATTTCTATGTGGAATTTGCATGTTCTGCCCATGTTGGCTTGGGCTTCCTCTGGGTGATTCGGTTTCCCCCATAGTCCAAAGACATGCGCTATGGGGGAATTGAAGAAACTAAATTTGCTGTAGTTTATGTGTGTGAATGAGTGTGTATGGGTGTTTCCCAGTACTGGGTTGCAGCTGGAAGGGCATCCGTTGTTCAATCCGCTGTGGTGACCTCTGATGAATAAAGAGACTAAGCCAAAGGAAAATGAATGGGTTAATTTTTTTAACCCACTATAAATTTATCAAAGTAAAAGTAACTAGTAACTCTTTACTTGAGGATTTTTTCATCAGATATTTTTACTCTTAATCAAGTAACTTTGAAGATTGTAACTTTTACCTTTGAGTAAAAATTTCCGCAAGTACTTGTACTTTTACTTGAGTATAGATTTTGGATACTCTACCCACCTCTGAAGCTGGCACAGCAGGCATTCATCCGGCATTGGCATATAGCATGTGGGCCAAACATGGCCCGGGCTTGGCAGAGGTAGCACCATCTTTAAAGCGGCACACAAGATTTGGGCCAGATGTAAAATGTAGTGTTTAGCCCAGATGTTAATAATTGATATCTGGGTCATGTATGTTTGACCTGTCTTGACCCACATTTTAAATAAATTGAGTAAAAAAAAATTCGACCAATCAGGTCGCTTTGAGAAAAAGCACGCCTACAGTGTGCCTAAAGCGCAATGCTTCATGGGTTTATCGATTTTATTGCAGTCGAGACGCACCAACCTATCTGGCCCAGTTCAGGCTCAGTTATGAGTTAGCAACTTAGGTGAAACTTGACCCAGACATGGTCCATGTTTGGCCCTTGTCTGGAAGCCAGACTTGGTCCAGTCATGCACCGTAATTCACTGCTGCATGTGGGCCAAGCAAAACCTGATTGTGTGGGCCAAAGCTGGGCCAGAGAAATTTTGCTTTGTGGGGTCAGCCCTGTTTTGAATCTGCCACTATGCTGACACACAGGCATTTGTAGCTCCGCCCTCTTTTAAAAGATCATAATCTCATTTGAATTTAAAGCGACAGTCACCAAAATGGCACAATTTGTTTCAAAGCCACAAGGAAGCTTTTTTTAAACAGTAACATTATTTGTGCAGTATTTTGGGCTGAAACTTCACATACACACTCTAGGGACATGAGAGTCTTATTTTACATCTTGTAAAAAGTGTCATGATCTGTGCCCTTTAAAATAAAATAAGCATATTTGTTGCAATGAAAACTCTCTTTATACTTAAAGTGTGAGTCTAGTCTTCGTTTTTATGGGTGTCCTGCTGCGTGTGTGTGTGTGTGTGTGTGTTTGTGTTATAATCAGCATATCCTGCATAATAATGGAATTAGTTCTATCCTGTCTTTCTAAATTATGCTTTCGCGAGTGTAACATGGGAAACTGTGGTGTTTCAGACAGTCTGTCCCAGGATACGTTCAAAAGCAGACTGGCTCTGTTTTGAAGAGTCCAGGTGTTGATATATCTGTCTGTCAGTGACCTAATTTTGAGCCCTCAAAGATGTTTGAGGGCTCATAAAAGCACATAAGAGCATTACCAGAAAAAACTAAATAAAACAAATAAGACCTTCTCTAGAAGAAAAAATATTGTAGGAAATACTGTGAAAAATTCCTTGCTCTGTTAAAAATCATTTGGGAAATATTTGAAAAAGAATTAAAAATTCTCAGGAGGGCGAACAATTTTCACTTCAACTGTATACATAAACCCTTTAAACACAAAAACATCAAATAATATACTCTACTACATAATCTACTACTACTAAAAATAATGTAGGGACAAATTTTAGATGTCCATATAATATACGGACATTTAAAATTGTTTCTTAATCCAATTTTTTACAGTTTGCTTATATAAATAAGACTTTGAATGTCACAGTTAATACATATAAAATATTCTAAAGTAGATATACAGTTTGTAAGATATAGAGTTGAAGTCAGAATTATTAACCCCCCCCTCCCTGAATTATTAGCCCGCCTGTTTATTTTTCTCCCCAATTTTTATTCAACACATTACTAAACATAATAGTTTTAATAATTCATTTCTAATAACTCATTTATTTTATCTTTGCCATGATGACAGTAAATAATATTTGACTAGATATTTTTCAAGACACTTCTATACAGCTTATAGTGACATTAAATTTTAACTCGGTTAATTAGGATAACTAGGCAGGTTAGGGTAATTAGGCAAGTTATTGTATAATGATGGTTTGTTCTGTAGACAATCGAATAAAAATATATCTTAAAGGGGCTAATAGTTTTGACCTTAAAATGGTGTTTAAAAAATTAAAAACTGCTTTTATTCTTGCCGAAATAAAACAAATATGACTTTCTTCAGGAGAAAAAATATTATCAGACATACTGTGAAAATTTCTGTGCTCTGTTAAACATCATTTGGGAAATATATTAAAAAAATGTATATAATTCTAAATTCAACTGTACGTTTTATGCAAATAAATGACATTTTTATTAGTTTGCCAATATAAATATAATAAACTAAAAATTACTTTACTAATAATACATATATAAATCTGAAATATTACAATTTCCATATAATAACAGCACATAGCATTCATTACAATTCTAAACACACTTTAAACACTTGTTAAATTGTAAACTTCAACACTATTATAGCATAAATGGACATTAAAATGTGTTTGTTCATCACAATTTTGATAATTTTGTAATATCAATATAATTTAAAGCATATAATATAATAATATACAATATAGTATAAAACATTTAAACTAAGATAAAGAGACACAAACATACATAGACTAAGATATGCACATATAATTTTGAAATACGAGGCGACATGTTGGCTCAGTGGTTAAGCATTGTGGCCTCACAGCAAGCAGGTCGCTGGTTCAAATCCAGTTGCCAGTTGGCATTTCTGTTTGGAGTTTGCATGTTCTCCCCGTGCTGGTGTGGGTTTCCTTTGGGTGCTCCGGTTTCCGGTTGGATGAACTAAATTGGCCGTGGTGTATGTGTGTGCAAGTGAAAAGTGTATGGGTGTTTCCCAGTACATATGCATCAAACATTTGCTGGAATAGTTGACGATTCATTCCTCTGTGGTGACCACTGATAAATAAAGGGGCTAAGCTGAAGGAAAATTAATGAATGAATTGATTGATTGATTGATTGATTGATTCCATTTTAAAAATCAGCTTTTTTGTCTATAAATGTATTCATTATTGTTGTCTCTGTTTTGGTGACAGAAGAAGCTTTGAGTACACAATTCCCTGTGTTTATTTGGCACATATCTGCCATAAAAGCTAATCCAAATTGTTCATTAAAACCTAAACTGACAGCAACATGTAGAAGACACACAGTACATATCCGGCCATACTGACTTAACCACATGTTCTTTGTAAATATTGTGTCAGGACAGTAAACACTGTTTCCCTTGCGTTTGAGGTGAGCCCGAGGCCAGCGGAGACTTATTGGACACCCCTGACCTGTTTAGATGACCCCTCCGTCTGTCTGGGCTCTCTCCAGCATTACATAACCACACTATTTCATTCCCAGACAGCTCTATTGTTTGCCTCTTCCCTGTAAAATGATGTCCAGACTACAAACAGCGCAGAAAACACTGTAAACAAACAGGCCTGGAATCCAGCGCTTCATGATGGCAGTTTTCCCCAGGCACCAAATATGGATGAGCGTCTGTATCTCGCCCTCGGCAGACATGAATGAACAATGAAAAGCGATTTTATAAATCCACAGCGCTCCTCAGAGAGTTTCCATCTGCTGCCGGTGATCAGCATCTACAGACACAAGCCTCTGTTGACGAGAGATGTGCTGTTTGAGCCATGTTGCTAGATCTATGCTGTAAAAAATATCGATGTTTTTCGTATTTTGTGATTCATGCTTTTATTTTGTATTTCCCTAATTTATTTATGGTTTGAACTGCATTATGGGACCTTGATCTTTTTTCCAACTACCTTGAAAAGTTTGAAAAATTGCCCTTTATTAACATTTTTAATAGTTTAAAGTGATATATATTCTGGGTTGGCGTTGTGTATTATGGTAGAAAAACCTTGTAATAAGGTTATAATATGATATTATTATATTTTACAGACTTATTTCTCTATTTATTATTTATTATATATTATTTCAAACTAGTAAAATGTCAATAAAAGTCACTTTGGATGTTGAAAAATTCAACTCTACAGTTTAACAAAGTCGTCAGAGCAAAGATCAGCATCCCATAATGCAATTCACAACTGTAAATAAACAGAAAACACTTGTGAATCACGAAATACGGAAACTGTTAATCTAAATGTGCATAACTCTAGCTGGAAAAATATTGTAAAAATGCTACAGTAAAAATCAGTTAAGTTTCCTTATTAAATACAGTAAATAACCGTAATTAGACTTTGCTAGAATTCCTGGTGTAATTTTTCTAATTTCATGTGTTTTTTCTTCATTAATATTACTCTAATTTTATTTGCTATGTTCTACTCTTTTTAGTTTCTTTCTCATCAGTCATGTACATTATACTTTTATGTTATATTTCAAGAGTTCACACTTAGCTGATAATCAATAAAGCGTATTTGGCATGCTGTCCCGGGAGAGAGCCCTGAGCTCGTAATATCCTCGAGCCCGGGGCTCCCTCCCGTTAGAAGGGCGAGGGGGGAGTTCGAGCTCAGGTAGGTCTCGAGAACTCCCCTGCTTGTCGCCGTGTGAGAAGTGTAAACTAGGGTTGTTTTCGGTGATAATTTGGTTTAATCTATTGCTATGGTATATGTTTTTGGACGGTGGGAGGAAACCGGGGGACCCGGGGGAAACCCACGCGAACACGGGGAGAACATGTAAACTCCGCGCAGAAACACCAACCAGCCCGATAGGAGGTTGGACCAGCGGTGTTCTTGCTGTGAGGCAACAGTGCTAGCCACTGGGCCACCGTGTCACCCTATTGGAAAAAAGGGGGAGGAAGTAGTGGTGGAAGGAGGGGGAAGCTTCAAGACGAAGATAACTGGAGAGAAAAAACTCTGGTTATTTATAATGCTTCCGTAATTATCTGATGGGTCACATTACGGAGCTAATAAGGAGCCAGCCGTGTTGATTATAAGCACGTGATCCTCTCGAAATTAGTTTATAAATAAACCACACTTAATGTTGTTAAATAGATGTTTCATTCACTGTCCTCTAGGTTTACCCAACAAGTTCATCTTTATTTCTATATTCCTCTTTTACACAATATAGATTGTCAAAGCAGCTTAACATAGATAAAGTTCTAGTAAATTAAAACCGATTCAATTAGGTCAAAGAGCATAGAATCACCAAGAGGCGACACTCTAGTGCGATTTGGGAAACAGCCACTAGATGCTGCTAGTGTCACACGGCGGCCATTTTGGAATGAAAATTTCAATAGAACAAAAGCATATTATAAGTCTGTAACGTAAACTATTAAAAGTGCTGATGATTGTTATAGTAAGTGTTGTATTGTCGTCTTTTAGGTTGTATCTCAGCTTTAATGCGCTTTTTTTATAAATAAATAAAATACAAAGCAGCTGCTTGCCATCGCAACAGCAATAAGATCCAATGAAAGGCTGATCGCTTTCACTCCAAAATGGCGGAATCGCGGGGCTGTTGCTGGGCGCTGCTGTTGCAATGGAACGTTCTATTGATTTTCGCCTCTTGGTCATTCTAAGCTCTTTGGTTCAGTCAAAGACTGTAGAATACACAAGACATGTCACTTGTATAGTTTTGAAAGGGGAAAATTGTAACAGCCGTTATGTTGAATGAAGCCCAGCTTACTAGTACAGGAGCCAGCCTTGATCACTATAGACTGACGTTTCTCCAGGGGACTCCAGACATGTGCATTTACGACAGGTTTTGTGGTAAACAAACACACTAAAATCTCAGCGAATACTTGCTTCACAGACATAAGAAATATTTCCAAATAAAGCTTGAAATTTTTGGGGGGTTTTGTAATCTGTATGAAACAAACGTGAGGTACAATTCGTCCTGTCAAACGCACATCACATGACAGCAACTATTCAAATGCCCACAAACCTGTGAACAAAGAGTTGTCATTTCTGGAGGAGATTTACCATCAAGACTAAGTTTACTTCAGTATTTACTTCAGACTTACTTCAGTAGACCAGTTCTTAACTGTGTAGAATGGCCATAAATGAGGTTGGTGTCGTGATCTCGATCCTTTTGAGTGCATACTGCCTACGTGAAATGACTTGGCTTAAAGGGACTTTGGTTCAGTCGTCACAATTTAGTTCAGTTCAGTGTAATATAAATGTCACTTCACTAATCCTAAAAAAAGCAAGCCATTGGTAACATTGGCGAGCATCAATCATTGCCAATTGATGAAAGTTAAAAAGAAAAAACCTAGAGAGAAACCAGGCTCAACAATGACGATTTATACTACTGAGAAACTCAGAAATGTAAAAAGGGTCTATTGATGTGAAATGGGCTGCTTGGGGTTGAGGGGTTATGATAGAATACACCAATGCTGAAATATATCTACATATTGACTGTAAACAGAGTGTCATTACGGCAGGAGAAATGCCACTGGAGAACAGAAGCTCAAACAAGCCGTGAGCAGAGAGCATTGTGGGACTTTGTTTTTTTGTGAGTCTAGTGGGGTAAATGTGGCTCAGATCCCGACAGCGGATTTCCAAGCGTCTGTTCTGCTGTTGTCTGAGCCGTGCTGATGGAAAACTCTTCAGAAAACGAACATATAATGACTTCGTAGAAGTAAAAAATGTGTTTCATTTCCTCTGTTTGACATTTTGCTTTGTTTGCTTCTTCATTTGAAGACTTAAAGTAAAAATGGGTAAAAACTAAATTCTGTTTCATTTGGTAATGAGAATTAACAGCATGTACCGTCCAGATCAATCTGTTCTCCAAACTGTATGGTTATTTGCCTTAGATGCACAGGAGCATTTATTAAACCGATTAAGACATAATGCATTGCCCTTTCATTGTGATCACTTTACAGTCCATGTTTAAGCAAATCAAGGTGTTTTGAGTAAAACATAATTGTTGTTTTTTTCTACAGATGAACTGATGACATTTCATCCAAAATGAAACCAATTTTATTGACAAAAAACAGAAAGTAATAACAATGTTTTAACTTCAGTAGACTTAATGAAAAACACTCCAAAAATGACATGTTATTTGTTCAAACTGCTTATTTAAAATGAGCTGAAACCAACTTAATTTTCTGATGTTCAATCTACATAAATTTGTAAAAAAATGGTTAAGTTAACTTAGTTTCTTTATGTTACCCAAACACAATCGAACACAATTGTTTGGAGCCCAACATTTTTTACAGTGAATGGTGAAATAATCCTGATTGAAAACAGAAAATAAAATGTAATTTTAAAATGTAAATAAAATTTTAAAAATTTAGCATTTTACTCAAACACATCCCTTGTAAATCCAGAGAGTCTCTTTTACATTTAAACATAAACATGTTTTTTTAAAGTACTTTATTTTAAGGTTTTATATATACATATATACACACACACACACGTATATATATATTTATATATAGTAATAGTATATATATATATATATATATATATATATATATATATATATATATATATATATATACATACATACATACATACATACATATATATAAAGGAAATATATATAAATATTAATATATAAAGGAAAACAAACAAGAAAGACAACAAAAAAACACATCATAGTCACAAAACATGCAATCAAAACTAGAGAGGGTATATATCTTAAACCCTTGAGATATAGATTTGTCAATTAGATCAAGAAATTGACCCAAGTAGCCAAAAATGTTCTTATGAACTGATTATTTCTAATGTCCTCATTAATTCACTGAGTAAAACAAAAATATTACATGTAAATGATTGCAAATGATCGCATGTAAATGCACTATAAAGTGGCACTTTAAGGAAAAGAACCAACAAAGATTATATAAAATAAATAAACAAGGGCGGGCTCTGAGGCCACACCTACCCATTACATCATTGCCATGGACCAATGGTAATTCATAGATGTTTATCAGCTAAACTACTTTACATTTTTCAACGGCAAGCCATTTTAAATGCTAGAAATGAAAACAAACAAACTTTGATTTGGTTTTAATATTGTAAATAATGTCACTCCAGTAGTTCATTCTTTGATTTTGTTTGAAGGAAACTGTATCTGGGACTTTAACATCTAGTCCTCAATACATGTACTGTCAAGCAACGCCTACACAAGTGTCTGTCGGACCAGCATGTACAAACAAGAAATCCGTAGCTCATATCTGCTTTTTATAGGTGTGTTAAATTGACAGATTTGAACACACTAACTAGTATAATTGCCTATAAGTGCCCTCAAACAACACTTTCTCTTTAATATCATTGAAAATGTGGGGTGACTAACCTCCAAAACGAGCCTAGTTAAAACTTCCACGCATATTTGTGTAAACCCAGTCAATTAAAATCAATTGAACTTAACACAGATGCATTATAGCCTCTATTTTTATACTTTTACATACGCACCACACTAATTCTGAAAAACAATTTCTATGTATGTTGATGTTTATGGGCTATTGAGATGGTCTGGTGTCCTTAAGCAACCCAAGAAGGGCTGCACCCAGTCAGTACCTGGATGGGAGACCACATGGGAAAGCTAGGTTACTGCCGGAAGGGGTGTTAGTGAGACCAGCAGGGGGCGCTCAACCTTCGGTCTGTTTTGGTCCTAACGCCCCAGTATATTGATGGGGACTCTATACTGCTCAGTGAGTGCCATCTTTCGAATGAGACGTCAAACCGAGGTCCTGACTCTTTGTGGTCGTTAAAAATCCCAGGATGTCCTTCGAAAACGAGTAGGGGTTTAACCCCGGCATCCTGGCCAAATTTGCCCACTGGCCTCTGTCCATCATGGCCTCCTAACCTAATCCCCATATCATAATTGGCTTCATCACTCTGTCTCCTCTCCACCAATCAGCTGGTGTGTGGTGTGTGGTCTGACGCAATATGGCTGCCGTCGCGTCATCCAGGTGGATGCTGCACACTGTTTGTGGATAAGGAGATTCCTCCCAAAAATGTGTAAAGTGGTTTGAGTGTCCAGAAAAGCACTATATAAATTTAAGGAATTATTATTATTATTATTGTTAGGAACTGGTCAATTTGTCATTATTACACAGTAAAAAGGAAAGTGGGCGTGCACAAAAACAAACCAAACAGAATAATGCTTAATCATGAATTACCTCCAGTGTATACACATATACTCAAATAGTACAAGCACAGTACATACTATCCGTCCTAATGCCATATTGTCAAAACAGACATGGAAATCAGCATATCTGGCTTTGGCACCACGTTCCAGAATGTGGTGATAATGGCACAAGCTTTAATGAAAAAGGACCAGATGGGGAATTATTCCACTGCCAAACCAAAATCATGCACACATACTATGAATATGTTTCCCTACCGTCCAGATACATTCAATAAAACTGGGGATTTGGATGAAGAAGGACAGATATGAATTCCAGAGATGATGGTTTTTGCATCTGCGGAAAAGTTCTGTAAAGTTCTGCTCTCCTTTTGGAAAGGCTAAAGGCAGCTGAGTTATGTTTCACAGCGAATCTTGCCTGGGGGTTTGTTGTTGTACTTATTTTTAAACGTGGTTCTCTATGAAGGAATCAGCCTTGAGCTGTCATGAGTAAGAAATAATGGATGATTTTACCATTCTGCTGTTGAATGGAGAGTGTAAGGAAAGGGTTTGAGGGTTTTAGTAGTCTGGTGTGCAGGTCAGGATTGATTTGTTTGCTCAGATGGCTGGAAATGACAGTCTGGATAGGGAAACAATTAATCAGCAGGTGTGAAAGGTCAAGTGGTCAGATTCAATAGTAAACAAGCTAAAAAAAAGTTAATATTTTACTCGATTCAACATCATGTGTTTTCCACACCCATAAATTATGGAGTCTGCAAGATTAATATATATTTTTTAAAGAAATCTTTTCTGTAGACAAATATTACATATTTTAAAGGGCACCTGTGATGAAAATCATCTAGCTGTTTGGACAGAACTGTGTTTAGGTATAGTGCAGGCATGTCCAAACTCGGTCCTGGAGGGCCGGTGTCCTGCAAAGTTTAGTTCCAACCTCAATCAGACACACCTGGGCTAGCTAATCAAGCTTTTACTAGGCTTTCTAGAAACATCCTTGCAGGTGTGTTGAGGCAAGTTGGAGCTAAAATCTGCAGGACACCGGCCCTCCAGGACCAAGTTTGGACACCCCTGGTATAGTGTGTCCACAGTCATATTGAGGTGATATAAAGACAATAGGTCTCTTTTTTTAATTTCCTGATGTTAAAATAGGATCCAAATCCCTCCCATTTTGAAGCCCACTGCAACATGATGTAGGAGTGCGGTTTCCCCACCCACCGAATTGATTGACAGCCATGTATTAATATGTCTACATAGTAACGTGTGTAATCATATCAACAAGACAGGACGTGCGGAAAGCAACTGGGATTAAAAGATCTGTTCAGCTCTCTGTGATCATCAACCAACATCAAATGTGATCAAGAATGACTTTTAAACGTTTAAAACAGTCTTTAAAACAGTGCATGTTTGTAATGAATTAAAGCGATTTACTTCAGCTTTACTTATTATAGCCGCATGTCAGTACAGTTATAAAAGACGCTTCAATCCCGGTTTGTGGACGTTATATCAGGTTTATTTTGTACATTAACATAACAGATATCCATACAGCAGTGGGTATTAACATGTATCCCGTCACATTTGTGTGCAAAACCTGTGCAAAGTTAAACACATGCACTGTGTGTGTATGAGCGTGAAATTTGTAACAACATTGTGTGTGCCTCATTGTTGCAGAAAGGCTTGAATTAACTCCACAACAAGTACATCAAATAATCATTGGAAAAGTTATTACTGTAGTATTTCTTACAAAGTTATGTGAGATCTGCTTCCTTCGTGTCCATCACTGTGTTGTTTATCTGATGCAGCAGAGATTGAGGCACACTAAAAAGGTATATTAAAAATTCTGATGGGGGTTGTGAGCTGAAACTTTGCAGACACATTCTGGGGACACAAAAGACTTATCATTAATATTGAAAAAGGGGTAAAATAGGTGCCCTTTAACCCACAAAATACTGCAAAATGAAGTTAATAAATATTAGCTAATATAATAGCTTTAAAGACCTGTTTTCTAATTTAATATATCTTACAATGTCATTTATTTATGCTGGTCATATCTGAATTCATCATTCATCATTACTCCAGTTTTTATTTGTACTTCATGCCTTGGCATCAAATCCCATAGACTTTCACTGTGTGTCAAAACGTTCAAACATCAAATATTAGCTATAGAGCATTTGGCTAACATCCTTCATGTTCAATACTTTCAGATATTCATCTACCATTAGCATAGCTTAACAACTATCCTAGGATTTGTTAGCAATAAGCTATAACAACACACCAAAATATGCTATCTGAACAACTAGGTCAGTACATGTTATCAACATTCCAATTCATGTTAGAAACATGCTAATTGATGCTACCAACAGACTAAAATATAATAGCATATTTTAGTCTGTTGGTAGCATCAATTAGCATGTTTCTAACATGAATTGGAATTTTTATAATTAGCTCAGTACATGCTAACAACATACTAAAATATGCTGTCATTTGCAAAGCTGAGCAACTACCAGTTGAGGAGATCCTATCAACATTCTAATTCATGCTAGAAACTTGATAATTTATGCTAACAAAACACTAAAATATACTATAGATGGCAAATCTGAATCTGTTATCAACATTCTAATTCATAGAAACATGCTAACTGATGCTAACAACACACTGAAATATGCCATCATAGTCAAAGCTGAGCAACTAGCTAAGGAGATGCTAGCAACATGCTAACTGACGCACACAAAAATGTGCTATAGACAGCAAATCCACAACTAGCTCAGTTCATGTTATCAATGTTCTAATTCATGCTAGGAACATGCTAACTGATGCTAACGACAAATTAAAATATGCTACAGTTAGCAAATCTGAGCAACTAGCTCAACTGTTATCAACAGCCTAATTTGTGCTAGCAACATTTTAGATAAACAAAATTAACAATGCTAACAAACATGCAAGCACTTCATGCAAACATACCAAACAGTTCTTGCCGATTCATGCTAATCTTGCTGGTAACATTCTGAAACATGTTAGCCATGATTTCAGGCCCCTGCTGAAAAAAACAGCTTAAACCAGCCTAGGCTGGTTGGCTGGTTTTAGCTGGTCGACCAGCCTGGTTTAAGAGGGGTTTTGGCCATTTCCAGGCTGGTTTCCAGCTATTTCCAGCCTGGTCTTAGCTGGTCAGGCTAGAAGATGACCAGCTAAAACCAGCTATGTCCAGCTTAAACCAGGCTTGTCAAGATGGTTTTATCTGGTTTTAGCTGGTCATTTTCCAGCCTGACCAGCTAAGACCAGGCTGGAAATGGCTGGAAACCAGCCTGGAAATGGCCAAAACCCCTCTTAACCCAGGCTGGTCAACCAGCTAAAACTAGCCAACCAGCTTAGGCAGGTTTAAGCAGTTTTTTTAAGCAGGGGCATGCTACCATTAGCACAATTTTGCTACAAAAGGAAAACCATGGTAAGCCTATCCGTTTCATGTTGTTGATTGATTTTTTTCTGTAGGAAAACCATGGCTGCTGATGTTTTTTTCTTGATTCTTTGATTAATATATGCTGAGTAAATCGTACTGATTTCAAACTTTTGGACAGCATAGTGTGTATGTTTTCATCAAAACATGCAGTGTAGTTAATCTAATAAACACATTTAGCTTGGTTTTGTTTTGGGAAATAGTTTTTCCTTACGGGACGTGCTTTAAAATGGAGACAAAATAGACTGAGTGTTGTGATTTTATGCCCTTCAGATTTACAAAACAGACAGAAAGATAGCATGTACTGTGTGTTTCTCAAGCAAGAGTTCAGATTCAGAGCAACTGGAGAGAAAAAAGATTTCGGTGCAGCCCTGATCTATGTGTGTGTTTGTTCATTCACTAGAAGATCAACAGTTAGTGGAACTGTTGAGGTCACCTGTTTGTTTCTGGAGTGTTGATCCAGCATTGTGTGTGCGCGTATGTGTGTGTGTGTGTTACCAGGCAGCAGGAGTGTCATCACCGCGTCCCACCCAATGACTGGAATACTCTGAACTCTGACATGAACAAGAGTCTTCAACTTATCTGAGCACATACAATGATGATAAACTAACTTGTGTTTCACCCTCAAATCAATGAAAACTCTGCTGGCCTTTTGACCCGGGTCACTAACGCCAACCTGATTTCACCAAGTAGGACGTGTTCCTGGATGAACATCTATGTTAATCCTGGAACAACACTCCAATCAGCCAATCAGAATTAAGGGGGCTTACGGTTAGGTTTATGCACTTCTACATGATTGTTCTTCTACTATTATGGCTCGTTTCCACTGACTTGTATGGTACAGTACGGTTCGGTTTGGTACGGGTCACCTTTATCAGGCTTGCGTTTCCACTAACAAGGGTATTCTTTTGGTGGGCGTGGTGTATGACAGAAAGTTTCAGTCGACGTCATTCTCGCTCGAAGAAATGTCTACAATAAAGCTGTACGGGTCACTTACATATCATATGAGAAGCACTTCTCACAAAACAGATGCTTTACACACATAAATACTTCTGTATAGTGTTTATTACTAACTTTTCTATAAACAATTTGATTATAACTGCAGATCAATGACAGTGCGAAATAGCCTACTGTAACGTCTGTAATTATATTAAATAAATAAATGAACATATATATATACACATACAGCCCCTTACAGTCTCCGATATGTTACCAACTACAGAAGAACTACACACAACAGACATTTCGCCCGTATTTAGGTTCAAAAACAACCCAAAATATAGCCTACAGTCAGTGTAAAGCTCTCCTCTGTGTCTGTAATCTTCAGCAGCACATGTAGCCTCTGTTAGACAGTAATTCGTCATTCCCGGTTCATATTAGTCCAAAAGGTGAAGATAATAAGTTAGTTATACATGGCATTATGGTGGAAAAGCGTACCAAACCGAACCGTACCGTACCACTCAGTGGAATCGGGCCTTTATTGCCCTCTGATTTTGGGAATAATTTACAGTTATGGTTGGGTTTAGCAGTAGGGAATAGGTATGGACTACATTTACCAACAAAAATGATGTTCCAGGATCAACATAGATTATAATCCAGGATCACATCGTACTTGGCAAAATCATGACATGCGGGTCATTTACCAACTGCTTAGCAAAAACGTACAACATTACGACAACTAGATAGCAACACCCTGGCAACCACTCACCACACTACAGCATTGTGAAGTAAAATGAAAAAGCATCACATTTTTTTTCGGATATTTTACAAAAATCGCAAAGTACAAAACATTTCTATTCATCTAAAAGTGAAGGCTGAGAAAAATGAATAAATCGAATTCTCCTTCATATATCTATGTGAAATATTTGCACAATGTCACTCAAATATCTATGCACAGAAAGAAGCTGTGGTTTTAGCGTTGCATTCCCAGCCTTATTGCCAAAACGACATAAAAAAACACGTCAAAAATGCAAATCATTTTGATGACAAAAGCTTGACTGAGGTGGAGTGTGAATGCTCTCTCCGGT
>NC_079453.1:4240789-4313289 GCF_903798145.1 Danio aesculapii
AGAAAGAAAGAAAAGAAAGAAAGAAAAGAAAATGAAACAAAATGAAAGCAATACAAAAGACAAGAAAAAAGATAAAGAAAAGAAAAAAAGAACAGAAAAAAAGAAAAGAAACACACGCTAAAAACCCTTAAGTTTCACTGATCATTTTCTACAATTTTAGAAGTTAAGGAGGATTAGGAGTGTGTTCAATTCACTTAAACTCATCCTTTCCTTAAACAAAATGAACTTATTCATAAAAAAACTCTAGCTTAGAGGTGCAGTGAGAAAAACACAGAAGCTGTTTTGAAGGATGTTTGTGAAGGAAACAGGTGCACAAAAACACAATCTGAGAGCTCAGTCTAACCCGTCAGAGTGCCAGCTGCCACTAATACATGACAAACGCCTGTTTTCAGATGCATGATATGATTGTGGTCCTGGAACAAAGAGCGGGACTCTGAGTCAGGAACTACTCATGAGAAATGGTGCTAATATGAGCCCTAAGCTTACACACTCCCATAGTACTGTTCCATTTCTGCAGAATATTGAGCTCTGGTCACTGTGGAGGGTATTTGTGTAGAGTGAACTCATTGTGAATGATGCTCAGTTGGTACTAAGAGGCTCAAAGTATGCCAAGAAAATCTCCACTTAGTAGACAATGTAACTAGAGAAGAGTCGAACATTAACTAATTAACTATTAAGAATCTGATCATTTTAAGTGAGATGCTAATGGTCTAATCCGATTCAATGATCTATGCTAAGCTACATAATGTAACTAAAGAAGAGTCAAGCTTCAAATAGGAAAACTATCTTAACTCTTTGGTAATTTTTAAGTGAGATGATAATGGTCTAATCCGATTTTATGATCTATGCTAAGCTACATTATGTAACTAAATAAGAGTCAAGCTTCAAATAAGAAAACTATCATAACTTTTTGGTATTTTTTAAGTGAGATGCTAATGGTCTAATCAGATTCAATGATCTATGCTAAGCTACATAATGTAACTAAAGAAGAGTCAAGCTTCAAATAGGAAAACTATCATAACTCTTTGGTCATTTTTAAGTGAGATGCTAATGGTCTAATCAGATTCAATGATCTATGCTAAGCTACATAATGTAACTAAAGAAGAGTCAAGCTTCAAATAGGAAACTATCAATACTCTTTGGTCATTTTTAAATGAGATGCTAATGGTCTAATCCGATTCAATCATCTATGCTAAGCTACATAATGTAACTAAAGAAGAGTCAAGCTTCAAATAGGAAAACTATCATAACTCTTTGGTCATTTTTAAGTGAGATGCTAATGGTCTAATCCGATTCAATGATCTATGCTAAGCTACATAATGTAACTAAAGAAGAGTCAAGCTTCAAATAGAAAAACTATCAATACTCTTTGGTCATTTTAAGTGAGATGCTAATGGTCCAATCCGATTCAATGATCTATGCTAAGCTAACCTAAAAGTACACCAACCAGACATCCAAATCAGTTGAATATATTTAAAAATGGCAAACTGCAACTGTTTATTTCTATGGAAGTTGTAAAATTAGTCTGCAAATTTGCAAATTGCAGAATAAAACATGCAACATGGGTCATGAAACAAACAAGTTGTGTTCGTCATTTACATAATTTTCTTAAATTCATTTTGGAAATTTAATTAAATCTTACAAACTTCCAATAAAAGAGTTTTCTGCTACAGGAAGTCGAGCATGCATTTGTTATAAGCTCATAGTCTGCACATTTCTGAAGGCAGTATTCACTAATGCATTGCTGTATGCATGAATATGCTGCGAAAGCAAACAGGCAGTCACACCTCGGGCCTACTGCGAGATCAGGCCATGCAGGGCGTTTCCTCTCACCTCTTCGACATCATCCTGTTCTTCACTATAAAGACAGCTCTCTCATACACACAGATGCTCAACGGCTGGTGAGTACATTTCTACAAATTATTGCTTTTATTTTTGGAATCTTTATTGCATGGTTGAGTTTTCATGGTAAAGTTAATGCATATTTCACTCAGGGTAAAAGGGAAATCAGCTACTTAAGTAAACTACTTATTTAAAATGAGCTGAAACATCATAATTCTTGATTTTTAGGGGGGATAACTTAATTTTTTATGTTCAGTCCAATTAAGTTAATTTAATCGATTTGTGTTGGGACAACATGGAGGAATTGTGTGGGACGCAGCATTTTTACAGTGCATAAACATTGCCATGATAAACTAATTTGGTCTTAAATTTTAGATATAAATTAGCCCAATTGTCTTGAGTCAAAGTGATGGTTGACTCAAAAATGAAAATTCTGTCATGATTTACTGATCATATATTTATTGTGTTTTTCTTTCTCTGTTGCACACACTGGAAAATATACTGAGGAATGTTGACAACAAAAGCATCTGTTGACTTTCACAGTATTTTTTGTTCCTACTATGGATGTCAATGGCTGCTTTTTCCTCCAACATTCTTCAGAATATCTTAGTTTGTGTTCAACAGAAGAAATAAATTCATAAAAGTTATGTAAAGTTAAGCAAATAATGATTCAATTTTCATTTTTTGTGTGAACTATCCCTTTTATTTACTTTTAAAGAATTTTTATGCAGACTTTACGCAGCGGATGCCCTTCCACTGGCAACCCAGTACTGGGAAACCCATACACTCTTCCATTCACACACACACACTCATATACAGCCAATTTAGTTTATTCAATTCACCTATAGCGCATGTGTTTGGACTGTGGGGGAAACCGGAGCACCCGGAGGAAACCCGCGCCAACACGGGGAGAACATGCAAACTCAGCCTGATCTCACGAGAAAACTTAAGTATTTTACGTTTTGTCAGTTTAGTGGCTAATTCGTACGAATTCGTACGAGTTCAATCATACGAAATTGTACGATTTTAAAAAGGAGGCGTGGCACCTAACCCCACCCCTAAACCCAACTGTCATTGGCGGATGAGCAAATCGTACTAAATTGTGCAAATCAGATCGTATTCGTACGAATTAGCCACTAAATCAAAAAGTTACGAATTGCCGTGAGATTGTGTTGGCAAACTCCACACAGAAATGCCAAATGGCCCAGCCGGGACTCGAACCAGTGACCTTCTTGCTGTGAGGCGACAGTGCTAACCACAAATTGTTTTAATTATTTATTTATTTAACAGGGACAACGCTCTATAATCAACAGTAAAACTGTAAATAAGCCAGAGTTTATTAGCCCACAAGGGCTAATTTTCATCTGTTGCCCCCTGCCAGATTTTAAAAAGGCAACCTAAAATCAAAAAACACATTACACGTACAGTACAATAAGAGTAAAGTGACATACAACAAAAGGATAAGACATATAATAAGAATTTCTGAAAAAGCTAGAGAAAAGAATTACACATGATTACAAACTTGATTAGCTTTTAGCCATTTCTGTAACTTGTATTTAAATGTTGAAGAATTTGTAACACCCCTTAAAGCAATAGGAAGTGTGTCTCCATAGTCTCCTCTTGTAACAGATCGTGTTGCTCGATTATTATTATTCTTGTGTGTCACAAACTCACATAATGGAGGAGGAGCATATCCATTTAATATTTTAAAAATCATACAAGCATCAGCCAAATATTTCATATTATCAAAGCTCAATAAATAATGTTTTGTATAATATTACAATGATGATACCTAATAGTCTTCTGATCAAATACTTTAAGTGTCTAAAGTGATTCAACTGATTTTAAAACTGTTTTACTGGTGTGTGACCAACTAGTAAAACAATATGTAATATGAGCTAAGCCAGTGTTTCCCAACCCTGTTCCTGGAGGCACACCAACAGTACATATTTTGGATGTCTCCCTTTTCTGACCCATTAACTTCAGGTTTGGAGTCTTTTCTGATGTTATGATAAGTTGATTCAGGTGTGTTTGATTAGGGAGAGGTTGAAAATGTGTACTGTTGGTGTGCCTTCAGGAACAGGGTTGGGAAACACTGAGCTAAGGCACTGTGCTGCCCCAAAATCTAAACAAAACAGCATAAATAAAACCTTTCTGAACTGCTGGGTTTTGTTGTAATCCAAAATTCAGAAAAGATTTGAATTAAACTGCTGGTATCAGTACAATCGTCAGCCTGTTTCCAACTACTCAACTCGGCACATTAAGTTTTGCTTTGTTCTTTAGCTTAAATTTCACAAAAAACATGCACAGTCAGAGACTATATTTAGAAGAAAATAAGATCTTATAATGGTGTCATATGAGCACACAAACAACCTACACTGTTCCGGACAGGAAACCGCAACAAATGATATTCATTCTTCAACACCTAATTTGTTTGACAAGTGGCAAGTCAAACTGAAAAGCAGCAACAACTAAACAAAATACTTTAAAATGGGAATTTAAAACAATTCAGTGGAAACAGAGAGGTAATCTTGAAGCTTGTTTAAGGACTGTGATTGCATTCAAGAACGATTGGAGGAAAAAATAAACCAGCAACATTCTTGCATCAATCCCAACCAACCACATTTAAACTTTCGTCTGGAGGCTTATGTAAGACTAGTCCATTATTCTAGTGCATGTGGTAATGGTGGTAACAGTTGCCACTCTCGAAATGCCAGCCTACAGTGATGCAGAAAAAGGTTTGACAAATAATCTAGTTGAAGCTGTTTGACATCAAGGACTAAAAGAGATTGATCAAAATCCCACATTAAGGTACCCACAGGCTACAAACTTACATCTAGAGTTCAGACAAAGCTATTTCTCAAGACTGTCAAGTATAATCCAAATCAAATCAATCAACATGTTCTAACAATTATCGAAAACCTGGAAATACACTGACAAAATCTAGTAAATAATCTTTAAGTAAAGTTATCACTCATGTTTTAAAGTTAAGTTCAAGAAAGGAAAGGTCCCAGCAGGCACACAACATCATAAGATGTTTTAATATTGGGTTAGATTTAGGTCGTGACATCAGGTGACCAAAATTCAATGTATAGCCAGTGTCTAAGGACGTTATTTTGAGGTCCAATAATGACATCAAGTAACGTTAATATTTGGTTGATTTTAGGTTGTGTTGGAAAGTGACTCTAATGTCGAGCCAACATCTTAAACCAACGTCATATTAACGTAAAATACTGACATTTAATCGTCAGGCATTGCAACCAAAATCCAACATATTGGTAACGTCTACACAACGTCAAGCTGTAACATCATTAGACGTTGATATTTGATTGATTTTAGGTTGGATGTTGGACACTGACGTTGGGTTCTGACTTCATCCTGATTTTAGTTTCCAAACAAAATGCAACATCCCCACGATGTTGGAGTACAACATCAATCTGACATCATGTTTACGTACTGTGCCTGCTGTGGTTAACGATAAGTCAAATTACAGTAGTAAGTCAAAGCAAGTCAAGTTGGCTAATTAATTATGTGAAAATAAATAGTTTGTTCAGTAATTTGCGATACTATATTTGCATTTTAGCACACTCTACACTTTTTTCTTACTTTTGTGATGCAATATTGATCAATATATGTAATATTGTAATACTAATACTGAATTAGGCCATACTTCTAAAGTGTATGCATCACTACAAAACATGTGAAGGAATAGTTCCCCTGAAAATTTGCTCAATATTTACTCACATTTGAGTGAGTCAAAGCTTTATTGAGTTGAAAAATGATACACAAAAGCCCACAGTAGAAACAAAAAAAAAAAAAGTATTACATTATAATGGGTGAACAACCTTTAAGTAAACAACACTGTGGATTATTATTATTTTTTTAACTATATATTAGTTTACATTAAAGCACATCCTGAAACGAACACGGAGACCTCTATAAAGGCAAAGACAGTAACAGTAATTTATTTTGGAAGTATAAATGTGTAATTTTGAGTAAAGCAATATTGTAAACACAGCTGAAGAACTATAAAAATGTTTACTTAATTTTCTTAATTTTATTATGTTGGCATTTCCTCAAACATAGGTAGTTCCAAGTAAAATACATCCTATTTATTAAAAATTAAAGCTTGAAAATACAAGTTTGAATTGGGTATTACCCCTGTCAGAAAGTGAGATTAGTAAAATGATCATGAAATATAATGATAAAAGATTGAAACATGACAAAAGGTTATGGGAATTATTATAACTATATTTTCATTTATTCTCCTGTCTGAATTATTGTACATTTCCCGTCAAAGGGATTTCGAATGTCATACCAAGGAGCCATAACCTGCTTTAGTGTTAAATACAAAATGGTTTACAAGCTACAACACAAAAGACATGTTTCAGTCAAAGTTTACCTCTAGTTATCGCTCATTGTGTACCTAATATGCACTTTATATAGGACAGTGAGCTAATAGCCTACTATAGAGTGTGACTAATACAGAATTGCGTTACGTTACTTCCTAGGAAATGTCGACGCCGCCTTTTATGGCGCATTAATAAAAGTTTACTCTCCAAATTCCGCAGCGTCTGGTCCTCGCACTGAAGTGACGACACGAGAGGCGCGTCCCCGCAACCGCTGACCAATGAGCGTTGCTTTATGCAAATCAGCTCTTGCAGGTTCGGAGGAGTGTGTTTTTGCGCGCTCCCTCCTGCTCACAGTAACTACGAGACTCTCAAAACCTGAACACACGTACCGTTATCACTCACTCCGACCCTGAGAGACGCAGCAAACATGAGCAAAACGCGCTTCTAGCCTCGTATTCACGACAAAAGAAGAGTTTATTCTGTCCTGAACTCGGATTTTGCTTCCCACTGGAGTTATTAAAGAGCGGAGGACGCGCAAGATGAAGTACAAAGTAAGTGGCTCTTCATTCATGCGCGCAATTTCCGTAAACTTTACTTCAAAACTCATCTGCTAACTAGTGTTGTTTATGTGGAAGTTACATGTACGTCATTCTATGAGGGTTTTGTGTTACTTTTGAAACGAAAGACCGTCTGTTATTGAACTGTGATAGACGAAAGAGCATCTGTTTTTGAATCTGTCGATAGATAGATAGATAGATAGATAGATAGATAGATAGATAGATAGATAGATAGATAGATAGATAGATAGATAGATAGAGTAGTATTAGAAGTAGATTACTAGTATGTAGAATATGTTGAAATTACATGTACATCATTTTATAAGGGTTTTGTGTGACTTTAAACGAAGAGACATCTGTTTTTAACTCTTGCGATAGATAGATAGATAGATAGATAGATAGATAGATAGATAGATAGATAGATAGACAGATAGATAGATAGATAGATAGATAGATAGAGTATCCAATATGTAGAAATTATATGTATATCATACTGTGGTTCTGTGTAACTAAAATGACAGTGCATCTTTTTAATAGATACATAGATAGATAGATAGATAGATAGATAGATAGATAGATAGATAGATAGATAGATAGATAGATAGATAGATAGATAGATAGATAAAGTAGTATTAGAAGTAGATTACTAGTACGTAGAATATGTTGAAATTAAATGTACATCATTTTATAAGGGTTTTGTGTGACTTTAATCGAAGGAACATCTGTTTTTAACTCTTCCAATAGATAGATAGATAGATAGATAGATAGATAGATAGATAGATAGATAGATAGATAGATAGATAGATAGATAGATAGATAGATAGATAGATTGTGTATCCAAAATGTAGAAATTATATGTATATCATTATACTGTGGTTCTGTGTAACTAAAATGACAGAGGATCTTTTTAATAGATAGATAGATAGATAGATAGATAGATAGATAGATAGATAGATAGATAGATAGATAGATAGATTGTGTATCCAAAATGTAGAAATTATATGTATATCATTATACTGTGGTTCTGTGTAACTAAAATGACAGAGGATCTTTTTAATAGATAGATAGATAGATAGATAGATAGATAGATAGATAGATAGATAGATAGATAGATAGATAGATAGATAGACAGACATGAGGGTATTCTATGAGGGTTTAATGTGACTAAAATGAAAGAGCATCTTTTATTGAACTGCAGTATATAGCATACTCAATATATAATGATGTATACACATTGAAGTATTACCTGCTATACAACCTATTATTAGTTTGTTAATGTTCATCATTCAGGCAGTGGAGAATGGGACTAAAGCATCTTGCCCTTTTAAAAGCCAAGCTAGTTAAATACTCCTTAACTTGGCAACCGGCTGGCTCCGGCTCTGAACAGCAGTAATTTGTGTGTGTAACCAACCATGCATTTATTGGATGACTGGTATGACCCAAAAGCAAAGTGCAGATCGCATCATTTATTACAACCGTGCTACAAAAGCACTCTTTGAGCTCTATTGTAGCGAGACTTGTAATAAATGATGTGATTTACACCGGGCATTTTCAACTCAGGTTACGCGGAGCCCACTTGACGATATATGGGGCCATTCATTAGCCCCGTCTCCAGCCCCTTTTCCAATTCGAGCTTCCCTGTGATTGTGTAATGCGACGTTTTAAAGCAAACAGCACGCATTTTGTTCAGGGTAACAGAGTTGCTGTTATACTGAGTTTCTGGTGGAGGCTGGAAATAAAACCACTCTGGGATTTTATGTACATGTCCGTGTTTGATTTGTGCAAAGTTTGCTCTTTACACTGCTGTGTTTGTGTCTTGGAGGGTTTGTTTTACGGGTGTCACTTGAAAATGATGAATAGACTCATTAATGAATATTTTTATACATGTTTATAGCATTCAGTCGACATTCGGTAATAAAAGGAATCATTCGCTTAGAAATTAAATGAAAATTCAATCATCATTTAGTCGCCCTTGATGTTTCTTTTTCTATTCAACACAAAAGAAGATATTGTGTAAAAATTGGAAACCTATAACCTTAATGATATTTGTTTTCATTGAAAGTCAATGGTTACAGGTTTGAAGCTTTCTTAAAATATCTTCTTTAGTGTTTAAGACGAGTAAAGAAACTCATAAAGGTTTGAAACCACTTGATGGAGAGTAAACAGTGTGTAAATGTTCATTTTGGGTGAACTACCCCTTTTAAGTTGTTGTTACCATTCTTGATTTGATAACTTTCCTCCTTTGAACGACTCAAGAACTGGATCAGTCCTATAAATAAACCAATCCATTCAGATCTGACTCCAAAAGATGATTCAATCACAAATTGTTTCTTTTTTGCATGAACACTCCCAAGACTTTTAGACATTTTTAGACATTTTTATGAATAAAATAAAAATATTTATAAAATAATCACAATGAATAATACATTTATTACAGTATGTATTCATCTTTGTTAACGTTAGTTAATAGAAATAAAGTTAACTCACTGTGCATTAATATTAACAAGCATGAATTTGGTTTTAATAATGCATTAATAAATGTTTTTGATCAGTAAATACTGTACAAGTGCACTGAATTTTAAAAAATATATTTATTTATAAATAAAATAAAAACATTTTTATTAATAAAATAAAAACATTTTTATGAATAAAATAAAAATATTTATTTATAAAAAAATCACAATGAATAATACATTTATTACAGTATGTATTCATCTTTGTTAACGTTAGTTAATAGAAATAAAGTTCATGTTAACTCACTGTGCATTAATATTAACAAGCATGAATTTTGTTTTTAATAATGCAATAATAAATGTTGAATATGATTAGTAAATGCAGTACAAGTGTACTCAAAAAAATGATTTTTGTTGCTTGTTTATCTTATTTTACTATCTTTTTAAAATATATTTATTTATTTTCACTTTTTATTATTTGTTTTTTTGTGTATTTATTTAGTTATTTAATATATTTTATTTATTTGTATTTTTATTTACTTATAAATAAAAAATATTTATAAATAAAATAAAAATATTTCTTTATAAATAAAATAAAAACGTTTATTTATAAATAAAAAAACATTAATTTATTAATAAAATGACACGGAACACTACATTTAATTTAATATTTATTCATTTTTGCTAATACTAGTTAATAGAAATAAAGTTTGTTAACTTACAGTGTATAAACTAATGTTAACAAGCATTTGGTTTTAATAATGCAATAATAAATGTTGAATATGATTAGTAAATGCTGTACAAGTGCACTCAAAAAATGATTTTTGTTGCTTGTTTATCTTATTTTACTATCTTTTTAAAATATATTTATTTATTTTTACTTTTTATTATTTGTTTTTTTGTGTATTTATTTAGTTATTTAATATATTTTATTTATTTGCATTTTTATTTACTTATAAATAAAAAATATTTATAAATAAAATAAAAATATTTCTTTATAAATAAAATAAAAACGTTTATTTATAAATAAAATGACAATGAACGCTACATTTATTTTATTATTTATTCATTTTTGCTAATGCTAGTTAATAGAAATAAAGTTTGTTAACTTACAGTGTATAAACTAATGTTAACAAGCATTTGGTTTTAATAATGCAATAATAAATGTTGAATATGATTAGTAAATGCTGTACAAGTGTACTCAAAAAATGATTTTTGTTGCTTGTTTATCTTATTTTACTATCTTTTTAAAATATATTTATTTATTTTTACTTTTTATTATTTGTTTTTTGTGTATTTATTTAGTTATTTAATATATTTTATTTATTTGCATTTTTATTTACTTATAAATAAAAAATATTTATAAATAAAATAAAAACGATTACTTATAAATAAAAAACATTTATTTATTAATAAAATGACAAGGAACACTACATTTATTTTAGTATTTATTCATTTTTGCTAATGATAGTTAATAGAAATAAAGTTCGTTTACTTACAGTAACTGATGTTAACAAGCATTTGGTTTTAATAATGCATTAATGTTGCACTATAATTTATAAATGTTCTACAGGTACAAACTACTTATTTAAGATGAGTTGAAACAACTCTTAAGATTTTTGAGGGACAACTTAATTGTTTTATGTTCAATCCACTTAAATTTGTTATCAACTTAATCGATTTGTGTCATTTTCACAGTGTATTGTTCAGTTTATGCTAGTAAATACATTAACTAATGAAACCTTATGATAACATGTGACCATATTGGCTTTTCTTTGTGTGTATGGCTTCCGAATACTTGAAATGAGTGCATAAGTTGGTAACACTTTAGTTTATTTCACAACTCATGGCATTTAACAAACCATTACTAGCTTAACAAACTACTAATTAGCGGTTTATTAATAGTTAATAAGGTAGGAATTGGGATTATGTTGGAGTAGGATTAGGTATTCAGAATTAGATCACACGTTATAACTATTGAACAGTTAATACCTTAATAATAGGCCAGTAGTTAATAAACTAAAGTGTTACCCATAAGTTTTATCAAGCTCTTTTATAGTGCCTCATATCTTCACAGCTTCAAACCCCATTCACTTTCTACATTTCGAACACATTAGTCTTGTGTGTAAAACAGTGACAGTTTTCCCAGCTGATTTTGTTTGGGGTGCTCAAAAGTAACCCTAAACTTTGGCCAAGTCTGTTCTTCCAGTCCAAGTATACACGCAGCGTGGGGGAGCTTTTCATTGAAGAGAAACCCGGCTCTTGTGTGTTCAGTTCACATTTGCATAGTCTTTGAGGCTCTCAGGCCGTTGGGAAGATTTGCTTCCTACTTTGGTAGGAGGATCGAGCGGCTCTTCCTGAATGGAATGCTTTTGTCTGCTTCACACTATCTGGGGAATGTGGAGTACTTGGCAAGACTCGAGCTGTTAGTGCGTATCAGACTGTTTGGATTCCTCTACAGTATGGCAATGAGCCTGGCCATCTCTCACAATTAAAGCTTATAGATCAGTTTAATGCTGTAAAAATGTACAGTTGAGGTCAAAGTTATTCGCCCTCCTGTGCGTTTTTGTTTTCGTTTTCAAATATTTACATGATGTTTAACAGAGCAAGGAATTTTCACAGTATTTATAATATTTTTTATTCTGCGAAAAAGTCTTTATTTGTTTTATTTCGGCTAAAATTACAGCAGTTTTAAACTATTTTAAGGTCATTATTAGTAGCCCCCTTAAGCAATATTATTTTTGACTGTCTACAGAACAAACCACTGTTATACAATGACTAGCCTAATTACCCTAACTTGCCTAATTAACCTAGTTAAGCCTTTAAATGTCACTTTAAGCTGTATAGAAGTGTCTTGAAAAGTATCTAGTCCAATATTATGTACTGTCATCATGGCAAAGATAAAATAAATCAGTTATTAGAAATGAGTTATTAAAACTATTATGATTAGAAATGTGTTCTTTTCGTTAAACAGAAATTATAGTTAATTTCTCTAAGTTAATTGTGTTTCCAACTTATTTTTTTATGTTATGCAAGCTGTTTTAAGTCAGGTTAATGTAAATTTTATTAGTTAAAAACATATTTTTTATTAAGAACTGAATAATTAAGCGCAACCAGTATTTTTTTTACAGCGTATATTGCAAAAATCATGTTATCAACAAGTTATGATGAGAAATGTTTTCGAGTTACTTAAACTTATTAAAATAAGTTCAGAATTAAACCTTATGTATTTACTTGATTTAACTTAAAAAAGAATTATATTTAACTAATTTAAATGTAATTAATTTTAGCGTATTTCTTTCACAATAAGCCAAATATTACGCAGAATTACCTAATAAGTCTCTTGTGCTCAGCAAGGCTTATTTTTTATTAGAAATAAAGTTAAATTTTGATTTATTTGTTATAATAAAAAATGACATTTCTTTTAACATAAATAATTAAATTACCTTTACATTCATTTTAAGCACCATTATTTGTCTTTAGTGTCACTTAATACTTCAAATATAAGCTAATTTGCTTTAAGAAACATTTCTTATTATCACAAAATCTGCTTCATTTTTTTAAAACCATGTCTTTGATTTAGATAATTAGTTAATCATTTAGAAAATTAAATAAATGATTAACTAATTTGAATTAAAATATAACATATATAACAAGTTATATTTCAATGTCTCTTTGGCATGTTTAGTACAAAATTATATTTAGACAATTAGATTTTCCTATGCAAATAGAATAAATGCAGATCAAAATACAAAAACGATTATTTGTAATACAAAAAATAAGTATTTAATAGTCTTTAATTTATCCCTTTATTCATTTTACTTTTGGAGTGAAATACAACCTATATTTTTCTTGCCAGATTCTGTGCATTAAACCCTGTAACTTCAGAGTAGTTACATCTAGTTACATCCAAACAGATCCCATTTCCTTTTATCTTCAGTCGACAGAGATCCTTTGTTTTGCTGGCATTTCTGAAGCTTTTAAAGCATCTCTTAGAGACTGGTTTACTTTGTGGATGAGCTGAACCTTGGGGTATTTGAGGGTCAGGGTAACAGGAGTGAACTAGTCATGCTGTTGTTGTTCCTGACACACAACAACTGATGTACATTAGTTGACACAAGTGACACACAGGCCTGATAACTAATCCGTCAAAGCCCGCAAACAGCTGACAGACAAACACAGCCAATCCTGTCTCTATTTAGAGATTTCTTTAACTAAATTCTATTTGGGTTATATCAAGAAATGTCAATTGTTGTGTTTTCTTTACATTTACATTAATTTTCTTTGTTTCCCATTGTGATGTATATTGTCTTTATGTAGGCCTACACAAGCAAGCTGCTTAGTTTATTTTACTATCTTTTCAAATTTTTAATTTATTCATTAATACTTTTTTATTATTTGTTTTTGTGTATTTATTTATTTAATATTTTTTATTTTTTCAATTTGATGTATTTATACATGTATTTGTTTGTTTATTTTTTTCTTTTCTTTATAAATAAAATAAAATATTTATTTATAAATAATAAAAACTATTTATTTATGAATAAAATAAAAATGCTTATTTATAATTAAAATAAAAGCATGTATTTATTTATAAATAGAAAAAAAATCACTAAAAATAAAATAAAAATAAAATAAAATAAAATAAAAAATAAAATAAATATTGATAATTAAAATAAAAGCATGTATTTATTTATAAATAGAAAAAAATCACTAAAAATAAAATAATATAAAATAATATAAGATAAGATAAAATAAAATAAAATAAAATAAAAAATAAATATTGATAATTAAAATAAAAGCATGTATTTATTTATAAATAGAAAAAAATCACTAAAAATAAAATAAAATAAAATAAAATAAGATAAAATAAAATAAAATAAAATAAAATAAAATAAAATAAAATAAAATAAATATTGATAATTAAAATAAAAGCATGTATTTATTTATAAATAGAAAAAAATCACTAAAAATAAAATTAAATTAAATTAAATTAAATTAAATTAAATTAAATTAAATTAAAATAAATAGTGATATTTAAAATAAAAGCATGTATTTATTTATAAATAGAAAAAAATCACTAAAAATAAAATTAAATTAAAATAAAATAAAATAAAATAAAATAAAATAAAATAAAATAAAATAAAATAAAAAATAAATATTGATAATTAAAATAAAAGCATGTATTTATTTATAAATAGAAAAAAATCACTAAAAATAAAATAAAATAAAAATAAAATAAATATTGATAATTAAAATAAAAGCATGTATTTATTTATAAATAGAAAAAAATCACTAAAAATAAAATTTAATTAAATTAAAATAAAATAAAATAAAATAAAATAAAATAAAATAAAATAAAATAAAAAATAAAATAAAATAAAATAAAATAAAATAAAATAAAATAAAATATGACTCCTTATATTAGGATGGCTCCCAGTTCTAACATTGTTAGCTTGGCATTGACAATAGACAATGACCTTTATTCTTCATTTAATTGCTTGCTACTTGATCTCACTTGTGTCTCTTTGATTTTTGAGAGACTTTTCTTCAGTTATTTTAATATTTGTGATTTCTTTTTGGAGGGGGTTGATACTGTTTTAAAGGTGCATTGAGCCGTTGATTGCTTTTTTGGGTATCAAGCAAGGTCTTCACACAGCCATGAAGGCAAGTGCTGTTGTTAGTTAAATATTAAGTTCTCACCAGAGCTGTTTTTTCCACCTTTGGAGCCTTGAAGACGCTAAACAGACCTCAACTTGTAGACTCAAAGTTCACACAGCCCACATTTTGACGTCACGCATCAAAGGTCATTCAGAAACCCTGCCTGTGGACGTCAGTTATGCTTTCCAGCAGGTGCACAGGTGCGAGAAGATACACAAGACGTAAATAATCCCCAAACAAGCAGGCCTGTACGCCCTCTTATTAGATTTCAGAGCGTTTCTAACAGACCTGGGAACAGTATGAGATTGATACACCATAGATTTTTCCTTCAGGAACACATCGAAACAAGAGTCGACCCCTCCTTTTTGGACACCCAGACACACTCAAACGTCTGTATTCTGCTTTCTTTTCACTCTTATGTAACTGTGGCACAAATAGCCTGACGGGCACAAAGAACTGATTAGGTGAAGTAAACGTTTGGGTGTTTTTTTTGAGTCTCTCTCCAGGCTGTAATCCAAGTCAGGGTTTTGTTTGGAAATGTGCATTGTTGGGAATCTGGCTGAAGGGGAAAATAGGGGGTTACCCTACTGAAATTAAAAGAAATGGGAAATACAAGGACGAGAGAATGAAAACAGAGGGATTTTGTTGTGTGTGGTTACCATAAGGAATTCTTGTGTACACATTTGTTGCTGAAACGTTTTTAAAACAAGTTCTAAAGCAGATTGTTGAAGCGTGTTTCACAAAAAATGCTATTTTATAGGGATGAATAATATTGAACAAAGCTAAAAATTCAATCTTTAAATTATTTTTTATGCATGAAGTTTTTAGTGAACTGTATAATACAGGTATAATACTTCAAACATTAGTAAATTTGCTTCAAGAAATATTTCTTATTATTATCATTATTATTGAAATCATTTGTGCTGCTTATTTTTTAAACAGTGTCTTTGATTAATAAAAGTTCTAAATAAATTATTAATTTAAATTAATAAAAAAAATTATTGCAATGAAAAAAGTTAAATCTTTTTTAATATCAAAATTTTATCTTTAAATTTATTTTAACCATCATTATTCCAGTGTTCAGTGTACTATATAGTACAATATTTGAAGTATAACACTTTGAGCATAAGCTAATTTGTTTCAAGAAATATTTCTCATTATTATCATCACTTTTGAAAACGGTTGTGCTGCTTAATTTTTTTTAAAACATGTCTGATTAATAAGTTCAAAAGAAATGATTGATTAATTTGAATTAATATATATAATATACAAGAAAATATTTAATGATTAATGAAGTTATAAAACAGATTACTGAAGTATGTTTCACAAAAAATGCTATTTTATAGGAGCTGAACGATATTGGAAAAAGCTGACATTTTTTATTGCACTGAAAAAACGTTAAATCTTTTTTTATATAAAAATGTAATCTTTAAATTTAATTTTAGCATCATTATTCCAGTCTATATAGTACAATATTTGAAGTATAATACTTCAAACATAAGCTAATTTGCTTCAAGAAATATTTCTCATTATTATCATCACTTTTGAAAACGGTTGTGCTGCTTAATTTTTTTAAAACCATCTCTGATTAATAACAGTTCAAAAGAAACGATTAATTAAATTGAATATATATAATATACAAGAAAATATTTAATGATTAATGAAGTTATAAAACAGATTACTGAAGTATGTTTCACAAAAAATGCTATTTTATAGAGCTGAACGATATTGGAAAAAGCTGACATTTTTTATTGCACTGAAAAAACGTTAAATCTTTTTTTATATAAAAATGTAATCTTTAAATTTAATTTTAGCATCATTATTTCAGTGTTCAGTGTACTAAATAGTACAATATTTGAAGTATAATTCTTCAAACATAAGCTAGTTTGCTTCAAGAAATATTTCTCATTATTATCATCACTTTTGAAAACGGTTGTGCTGCTTAATTTTTTTAAAACCATGTCTGATTAATAACAGTTCAAAAGAAATGATTGATTAATTTGAAATAATATATTTAATATACAAGAAAATATTTAATGATTAATGAAGTTATAAAACAGATTACTGAAGTATGTTTCACAAAAAAATGCTATTTTATAGAGCTGAACGATATTGGAAAAAGCTGACATTTTTTATTGCACTGAACAAATTGTAAATCTTTTTTTATATAAAAATGTAATCTTTAAATTCATTTTTAGCATCATTATTCCAGTCTATATAGTACAATTGAAGTATAATTCTTCAAACATAAGCTAATTTGCTTCAATAAACATTTCTTTTTATTATCATTACTTTAGAACAGTTGTGCGGCTTGATATTTTAAAACCATGTCTTTGAGGAAAAGTTCAAAAGAAATGATCGATTAATTTAAATTAAAATATAACAAAAGAAAATATTTAATGTTTAATGAAGTTTTAAAACAGATTGTTGGAGTTTGTTTCAGAAAAGAAAATGCTATTTTATATGAGCTGAACGATATTGGAAAAAGCTGACATCTTTATTGCAATAAAAAAATGTTTAATTTTTTTTAATTAAGAATTTAATCTTTAAATTCATTTTAACCATCATTATTCCAGTCTTCAATGTACTATATAGTATAATATTTGAGATATAATTCTTCAAATATAAGCTAGATTGCTTCAAGAAACATGTCTTATTATCATCACTTTTGAAAACAGTTGTGCTGCTTAAGTTTTTTAAACCATGTCTTTGATGAAAAAAGTTCAAAAGAAATGGATTAATTTAAATTGAAATATAATATTAACAAAACAAAAATTATTTAATGAAGTTATAAAAACAGATCATTGGATATATGATCATGTTTCACAAAAAAAATATTATTTCAGTCTTTGTGGCAGTTTCTGAGCAAATCTTTCCCATGTCAATTAAGAAAATTCTGTGGAAATGGGGGGAAAAATCATAAAAGATTATCTCTTTGCTCAGTTTTCTGACTCAGACATTTTCTAAATGCAAATATTTGCCAAGACTTGCTGGTTTTGTCTTTGGATTGGTGGGAAGCAGCAATAGAAATGAACTTGGCCATTGGTTAAAAAAATACCTCCAAAATGAGCGATGAGCCAAATAAAAATACTAAAATTAAACACTTTTTCCAGAAATATCTTACACAACGAAACAAAATTGATTTCAGCAGTTGGAAAATCAAATGTGAAGTGTGAATTCGCCTCATTACATGTAGAGCTCATTGCAACAGATAAACAGATCTTCAAATGTTGTGTTCTTGTGTTTATCCAGGATAACTATCGTCAGAACTCACTTATGAATTGCTTACGGCAAATCAGTGATTATAGATTATGTTTTAAATATAGATTTTAAAAAAATAAAACCAATCACGTCATTTCAGAAAGCTTTCATGGACCCAGTAGAATCATATGGATTACTTTTTATGATTTACAAATGCTTAAAAATGACCACAACATTGTAAAAATATGAAAAAATGTCACGTCAAATGTAATTTAAGTAATACAAAGAATAACTGACATATTCTTAGTCAGTTTGATTGATGTTAGTTGAGATTGCTAAATAAAAATTAGGACAATAAGAATATTTACAAAGCTTAAAACAGGTTATTTAAATATAGAAATGGTTTCATATGAAAGAAAAAGATTTAAACATAGACCGGTTTAAGGGCAAGCAAATTATGGGATCATTTTTCATTCTCTTAACTACTCTTTTAATGAAAAAGTTACTTTCGGAGCCTGTTGAAAAGTTATAAAATGCTAAAAAGAACTCACTGAAAGGGCTTTACGTTCCTGAGGATCTATTGGAGAACATTGGAGTATGAAAACTTTTGTTTGTGTGTGTGTGTGTGTGTGTGTGTGTGAGTCTGTATATGCATGTGTTTGGTTTGTGTGTGTGTGCGTCGGGGTGGTATTGTGCATAAAGAACACTTCTCAGCAGGCATTCCACATTCCCCAGGGTAAGAACAAGGGCTATTCAGAGAGCAGGTCTCAACCAGCGCTCCGCGGCACAGATCTGCCCGGTTCCAAACGCACTGACAAAGAAAAAAGACGATTCTGAAGGAGCCGAGAGACCTCCTGCATATATAAACGCACTCAAAAAAAATAATGTTTGCTGCCTATTTATTTAAAATGAGCTGAATCAACACAATTCTTGAGTTTTTTTTGGGACAACTTTATTGTTTTATGTTTAATCAACTTAAATTTGTAAAAACTAGTAAGTTAACTTAATTTATTCACGTTGTCACAACACAAATTGATAGCGTGGATGTTACGTTTTTAAGATGTTTTAGTGGGATGCTGTAACATTTAAGTGAGACAGATGTAATGTGTGCGACAGATCAAGGATGAGGCAGGAATCAATTCTCTATTTAAGCTTTTTACTCAATAGTTGAAAATTATGTTACAGTAATGGGAGAGGAAAAAGAAAGAAATAAACATTTATAATTATCTTTAAACAAAGCCAACGAGTGTAAACCAAATCAAAGAAATTAACAAAACAATCCTTAAAACTAAAGTTTAAACTAGGCGTCAAAATTAAATACAAATAAACACCGACATCTTCAGTGTATACGACACCCGAACTAAACTAATTAAAGCTACAAAACTCAAAATACACAACTCAAAACACTCAAACTAATCTAACAAAACATCAATCTAAAGTAAAACAAACCGGATAAAACGGTCAAAGCTTAGTTTAGAACCACACAACAACCATCACACGATGTTACTTACAGCCAACAAAGTTCAACAAGCAAACTCGAATTACCACAGTAAACTGAGAGAATAAATCACTGAACAGCCGAAGCATAGCACAATCAAACTGCGTGGAGTACAAACGGTAGAGCGCACACCACACATTGGTCTGTCGGAGCTTTAAATCCTTGCGGCTCGTCCTGGGATTGGTGGAACCGACACAGTCATAATGATGATGGACAGAATGGTAAACCAATAAGAAACCTAAGGACTAAACAAGCAGAGAGGAGGGTGAGGAAAAAAAATAGACAAAGAAAACATCAAACATAACAGTGGAACTGAGTATACACTGTAAAAAAAATCAGGGTTCCACACAATTTCTTCATGTTGTCCCAACACAAATTGATTAGGTTAACTTAATCTTTCTTACAAATTTAAGTGGATTGAACATAAAACAAGAATTTCAGCATCGATATCGCAATTTGTGCATTCGTAATAGTCACATCGCAGGATCTGCAGTGTGGAGTCAAAACAAAACATGATTTATGGTTACACTTTGCAGTGACTCCACAGTGTTACCAAAAATGTTATCATTTGCATGCATTCTTGAGGCCCATGTAAGCATTTTAAGTCCGTTTCAAGCATTCGGGCACAATATTAAAGGGCACCTATGGTAAAAAATCTACTTTTCAAGCTGTTTGGACAGACATATGTGCATGTATGGTGTATAGACCGTCATATTGGGGTGATATAAACACACCCAGTGCTTTTTTTTTCAATTTAACAACATAAAAAACAGTGGACCAATTGTAGCGGTTTCAAATCGACCGCAACTTTACGTAGGAGAGCGGTCCCCCCGCCCACCAATATTGATTGACAGGCGCGTCATCATATCCTCAGTTTGTTGATTCTCGTCCGCCATTTTCAGCGTGAGTCGAAGCGATATCACTAAAGGAACACGCTAGCTCTATTTTTAGCTGCAAGGCTCATTGGGCTCAACACAAGATCAATATTCTCCACATTATCGCTCTAATCGGAATTATTGGTTGTATCTTTAGGTAGGTTTGCAAACATGTGTACTTCTCATTGAGTCTACCTTATACTTCAGCCGTTTGCATTTCTCGCGATCCCAGAAGCTCCCTGTGATCTTAACTAGCATGCGTTTTACAATTATAAACATAGGTTTCTATCAGGGTACACTCAAGTCGATGGCTGGGCACCGCGGACCGCTGCAGAAACCTGTTTAGAATTTAAAAATGCGTGGCGCGACGATTCGGGACACTTCATGTATCTGCCGCGCCACAGAGAGTGTCTGGTGTGCCGTGTCGCGGCTTCGAGCGGCGCATCCGGTGCCTCAGTCAAAGTTAATTCAGTGTGCGTGGTTATTAGTTTCTGTGTACAAGCTCGGCACTTGAAACTAGCACACAGTTGGCTGTAAAACTGTACAAAGACACAAATGATTTTGTACTCTCTGCTTGGTCTGTGTCAGAGTCGTACATGTACGATCTTCTCTCTCTTTCTCCATCTGCCTGTCAGACTGTTGCAAACGCAGAGCGGGTGAGCTCATGGCCCCGCCCCCTTGTTACGTTGGCGGGAAGCCATACTAATTTACATGTGAAGCAACACACCCATAAATCAGCGAGCTGTGGACACGCCCCCAACATGACACTTTTTAACACATTATAATAAAAAAATCTGAATTGTGTTTTAAACTGAACCTAAACTGGCACACTCAGAAGAACCATAATATTAATATTAAATCAGAAAAAAGAGGTAAACTATGTGCCCTTTAAAACTTTTAAGAAAGATTAATTGTACTTATTTCTATATGAAGACTATCATGTTTTTTTATTTATTCAATTTGTGTCCCTGAATACTGATAGACTCCCAGAAAAATAGAAAGCACTGTTTATTTTATTTGTATCTTTGCTCTATTGTATTTATCGATGCTTGTTATTGGTTTATAATGGTGTACGCAAACAAAATCATATCAATTACTCCAAAAGTATGTTTTTTCCCCCCAAATACAGATATTTGAGTCATCTAAGTGAGTGAAATTCTACTCAATATCGCAGTAAGATTAAATATTGCAATGTACATTTTTTTCAATGTCGTCCAGCCGTAGCTTCAACTCATTTTAAACAGCAAGCAACAAACAAGTGTATAGTGTTGCATTTCGTCGCCTTGAATGGTTAAATTCTTGCCTGCAGGCATTCATATCTTATAATATTGCATATTATTGATTTGTGTGCATCTCAGGATTACTATAATTTTCTAGTCATAAACAATTTGAATATTTCCTCCACGCATTTCTAGTAGAGCTGATGCAGATGATGCAGGTAAGTGGTTTGTTTGCTACCGTTTTAGATTGATCCGTTTGAGGATGGTTGACCTTTTTTGGTGATTTAGAGTGATCTGGCATGACAAAGTCTGATAAGAGGAACTTTGACAGCTGCAAGTAATTGCGCTATGATAGTGGACTGTTTCCTCTTGAACTGTGGATCTTTACTTTGGTCATCACTAGATATAGATTGACCTCATGCTCAACTTCTCCTATTGACTTTTTTTTATTTATTTAATCTTGTTTTAACTAATTTATTTAACTAATCTTGTACTTTTTTTACAAAATATATTTTAGAAATATTTGTATTCATTTAATTTGTATTTGTATTTTTAATACTAAACTGTTTTATGCAAAATATAAATTTGATATACTTTTTTTAACCTGTTTTATACACGCATATGTCATTAATTTCATTCATTTGTAATTTAGTTTGGTTAAAATTTGTTTAATGATTTTTTTTTTTACAAAATTCTATTTATACAAAATATAAATTACTTTTTAAACCTTTTATATACTTGGCATTTGTTTAATGGTTGTTTTTTTACTACTTTTTTACTTTTATTTATTTTTTTATATTTAGAATTTATTTATTTTGTATTAAAAAAATTCTAAACTGTATTTATGCACAATATAAATTACTTTTTAAACCTTTTTATATACTTGGCATTCGTTTAATTGTTGTTGTTTTTTTACTACTTTTTAACTTTTATTTGTTTAGAAATATTTAGAATTTATTTATTTTGTATTAAAAAAATTCTAAACTGTATTTATGCACAATATAAATTACTTTTTAAACCTTTTTATATACTTGGCATTCGTTTAATTGTTGTTGTTTTTTTACTACTTTTTAACTTTTATTTGTTTAGAAATATTTAGAATTTATTTATTTTGTATTAAAAAAATTCTAAACTGTATTTATGCACAATATAAATTACTTTTTAAACCTTTTTATATACTTGGCATTCGTTTAATTGTTGTTGTTTTTTTACTACTTTTTAACTTTTATTTGTTTAGAAATATTTAGAATTTATTTATTTTGTATTAAAAAAATTCTAAACTGTATTTATGCACAATATAAATGACTTTTTTACCCTTTTATATAATTATAATTATAATTATATAAAATTATATAATTATATTTATAATTATATAATTATAAATGCATGTGTCATTCATTGAAAATGTGTTTGCAATGCAGTTTAGTTTAATTTAGCATTTGTTTAAGGATTTATTTACAAAAAAATATTTCTTTGATAAATTTTGTTGCTTTTTTACTAAATATATTTTAGAAATAATTTTATTAATTTATTCTGTCTTTTAAAAACTAAACAGTTTTTATGCTAAATAAAAAAAATTTGTAACCTTTTTCATATATTCAGTTGTAAGGTGCATGCAAAACATAAATCGCTATTTTGTCATTTAAAATATTTCCTGGACAAAATATTACATTTTAAATGCTTTCATAAGATAATTTGATACTTCATGCACTACATTTCCCTTTTAAAGCATTTCTTTTTACAATTTCCTGGTTGACTGAAAAAATAACAGGTGCTGTTTTTCTAGCCCTTCTTGTGACACACAGCGTTTTCTGATGACATATGTTTTTCTCCTTCATTTAGACATGTCAAAGCACAACGCATTTGCCCTATTGACCCGAAATCCTTTGAAAGTAATTTACAGCAAACTCATGCACCGCTTATCTGCACGGGACCACTGCAGCCTTCCTTGAGAAGTGTGAAATTGAGATGACACTTGAGGGTGTATTTCCCGCTCTTGAAGGGCCGCCCCTGCTGTGACATCATAAATCTAGCACATATTCGAACCACTCGTCGCTTCGGGGGGGGGGGGGGGGGGGGGGGGGGGGGGGGGGGGGGGAATTATGTCTTAAACTGTCTCCAACTGGATGAACCCGGTTACCTCTCTGTCCATTTACACTGCCTGCTTCATATTTACTAGCCCGCCGGTGTGAAATACACACTGTTCTCGCACATTACACAAACACAGCTAACAAATGCTGCAGTATGTGGTTTTTAGGGGTTGTTTTTAGCTATAATGATTAGGAAACACTTTGACCAGTGTTCATTTAATTGGAATGTTTGCATTACAATTATATTTTTAAAACTATGGGATGGGAGATTTATAAGCTGCCATATCGGTATCAGCTTTAATTATCGGTCCAATATTTAAGTATAAAACATAAATTATGGATTATTTCTGCCAGTTTATTCATTTTGGGGCTTTGAAAAAAGATGATTAAAATTATTAAAAGAGTCAAAAATGATGATGATGATGATGATTATTAATAATAATAATAATAGTAATAATAATAATAATAATAATTAATAAGGGCATCAGAAATGCAATATGAGAATTACAAAACATTGAGATGCTTCAATGCATTAATAAAATATAAGTTTCATTAATTTATCATGCTTTAGCATTTGAATAATTATTTATTTGTCTGAGTTTGTAATTTTTTGTTATTAAATATATTTTGGAAATATTTTTATTCATTTATTTTGTAATTTCAGCCAGTTTATGCACTTTGGGGTTTGAAAAAAAAGATTATTAAGATTATTAAAAGATCCAAAAGTGATTATTATTATTATTATTATTATTATTATTATTATTATTATTATTATTATTAATAAATGATGGCATATGAAAAATGCTGAAGATTTAGATGCTTCAGTGCAGAAAGGATAATTTCATATCAAGATTTCTATTTTTAATCGGCCCATAAATCTATTATCAGCTTCCAAAAATATAGCGGTTATTAGGGGCGTAAATGATCATGCATTAGCATTCGATTAATGATTTATTAGAATAATGAATAATTTTTATTCATTTATTTAGTCATTTCTGCCAGTTTATTCACTTTAAGGTTTGAAAAAAGACTATTAAGATTGTTAAAAGATCCAAAAATTATGGTTATCATTTTTAATAATAATAATAATAATAATAATAATAATAATAATAATAATAATAATAATAAATGAGGGCATCAGAAATGCAATATGAGAAATGCAGAAGATTAAGATGCTTCAATGCAGAAATAAAAACATAGAAAATTTAATATCAAGATTTGTATTTACTGGGCCATAAATCTATTACCGGCTTTCAGAAATATATAGTTATCAGTTTTTATAGGGGTGTGAATTATCATGCATTAGCATTCGTTGGTGATTTATTTGACTAAGTTCGTAATTTTTACTAAATATATTTAAGATTTTTTTTGTTCATTTATTTAGTCATTTCTGCCAGTTTATTCACTTTGGGGTTTGAAAAAAAGATTATTAAAAGATCTAAAAGTGATTATTATTATTATTATTATTATTATTAGTAGTAGTAGTAGTAGTAGGAGTAGTATTATTATTAATAGTAATAATAAATTAGGGTATCAGAAATGCAATATGAAAATGCAGAAAATTGAGATGCTTCAGTGCAGAAATAAAAACAGAGAAAATTTCATATCAAGATTTATATTTATCTGCCCATAAATCCATTGTCAGCTTCCAAAAATATATTGGTTATTAAGGGTATTTAGTAAGGGAATTATCATGCATTAGCATTCGATTAATGATTTATTTGACTAAATATTTTTATTAATTTATTTAGCAATATTAGCCAGTTTATTCACTTTGGAAACTGACAACATCAAAATGGAGTGCTAAAACAGATTAGTTATGAAGAATTTCTGTGTGAGCTTGTATAATATTTTTACTTTTTTTTGTCAGTGTGTGAAATATATACACAACTTCGCAAATGCACACTGTAAAAAATTATATAAAAAATTAAACCAAATTTGACTGTAAATTTACTTAAGTTCTGTTGTTGTTTTTTTGTTTAAATGGTCATTTATATTAGTAAATGTCACGTGCTATTTCAGAGTAAACAGAATGTGGTTTTTATCATCTGTCGTGTATTTCTCCATCTGCAGGATGTGTACAGTTATGAAACCAGCAGTTGTTGTTTTGAGATGCCAAGCTGAAGGGTGGCACAGAAGTTTCTAATTGCGAAACAACACTGCGGTTATTTTATTCAGCCGTTAAGATGCTAAATTGGCCTTTTATTGGATTAATTAGATGCAGAACTGTCATTACATTACAACAAGCTAGATCTCGTTTCAGTAATGATGCTCAAAGGTTGCCAGATTTTTATACACTTAAGTTTCGCCCACTAAAAACTAACTCTAAAATCGTGCAGTTACTCAGAAAAGCTAGTGCGGTTTAAAGGTGTTAAAGGAAAAGCCTGCTCTGTAAGATTAGAGGTTGAGGTTGTGATGTTGGCTGGTATGTATGTGTGTGTGTTTGTTGTGTTTGTTGGCTGGTTGGTGGGCGGGGGGGGGTTTTGCTGGTGTTGTCAGCTTTAGTGTGGGCGATCACTGATTCACAGTGCTGAGGAAAAAGAAGGGATCGTGAAATCTGACTTCATGACATTACTGAAATGAGATTACTCTTTCTTTGGTGTCTCTTTCAGTCTTTTATTGATTGTACAGTGTGTAAAGTGATACATGGCGTGATTGAGAGACCACCGTCACAGTAAGCACCTTACAATCAGACCCCCAGTGGGAGTTTCCAGGATGTCAGAGCGAAAAACCGCCAAGATTTAAAAACTATTTTCTTCTCCTATGACTTCAGATAATGCTTGATTGCTCATTCATTCATTCATTCATTCATTCACTCACTCACTCACTCACTCATTCATTCATTCACTCACTCATTCATTCACTCATTCATTCACTCACTCATTCATTCATTCACTCACTCACTCATTCACTCATTCATTCACTCATTCATTCACTCACTCATTCACTCACTCATTCATTCACTCATTCATTCACTCATTCATTCACTCACTCATTCATTCACTCACTCATTCATTCATTCATTCACTCATGCATTCATTCACTCATTCATTCACTCATTCATTCACTCACTCATTCATTCACTCACTCATTCATTCACTCACTCATTCACTCACTCATTCATTCATTCACTCATTCATTCACTCACTCACTCACTCATTCATTCACTCACTCATTCATTCACTCACTCATTCATTCACTCACTCACTCACTCATTCATTCACTCACTCATTCATTCACTCACTCATTCATTCACTCACTCATTCATTCATTCACTCATGCATTCATTCACTCACTCATTCATTCACTCATTCATTCACTCACTCATTCATTCATTCACTCATGCATTCATTCACTCATTCATTCACTCACTCATGCATTCACTCACTCATTCATTCACTCACTCATTCATTCACTCACTGATGCATTCATTCACTCATTCATTCACTCATTCATTCACTCATGCATTCATTCACTCACTCATTCATTCACTCATTCACTCACTCATTCATTCACTCACTCATTCATTCATTCACTCATGCATTCATTCACTCATTCATTCACTCACTCATGCATTCACTCACTCATTCATTCACTCACTCATTCATTCACTCACTCATTCATTCACTCACTCATTCATTCATTCACTCATGCATTCATTCACTCACTCATTCATTCACTCATTCACTCACTCATTCATTCACTCACTCATTCATTCATTCATTCACTCACTCATTCATTCACTCACTCATTCATTCACTCACTCATTCATTCATTCACTCATGCATTCATTCACTCACTCATTCATTCACTCATTCACTCACTCATTCATTCACTCACTCATTCATTCATTCACTCATGCATTCATTCACTCATTCATTCACTCACTCATGCATTCACTCACTCATTCATTCACTCACTCATTCATTCACTCACTGATGCATTCATTCACTCATTCATTCACTCATTCACTCACTCATTCATTCACTCACTCATTCATTCACTCACTCACTCATTCATTCATTCACTCATGCATTCATTCACTCATTCATTCACTCACTCATTCACTCACTCATTCATTCACTCACTCATTCATTCACTCACTCACTCATTCATTCATTCAGCAGTTGCATTTGTTATGTATGCTACATTTCATTTTCATGAGCTGCTTATTGACTAAATACAGTTAGCTTAACAAAACTTGTATGTATTTTATAATATAATAAACATGCCATGTTAAAAGGGATTAGTTGACTCTACTCAAAAAAGTAAGCAAACCGGTTGCTTTAAAATTAAGCTAATTAATTGTGCATAGTTACAAAAATTAAGTCAACTGCCAGTTCCAAGTTACAGTATTTTTGCTTGTCTCTTTTTTATTTTTATAAGATTTATCAGATTTTTGTGACCGTTAAACAAACAAAAGTAAAAGAGATAACGTATAACAATACAAAATTGATTAAATAATAAAAATAAAACCACACTATAACCCACATTTAGTGCAATAAACGGTCTATGATGTGCTTAAACAATATGTGATGCGCATTCATTTGACAAATTAAGCATATAAACAGGTCAGTACTGAAAGTTAGGGTTGGCAGCATGGTGTTTAGGTAAAATAAATAATGATAATAAAAGAAAAAAATATTAAACTGAATAGGTTGTGAAGAATGGGTTGTAATGCTTGTGCTATATCAGCACTAGTACTCATCTGGAAGGTACAGACTAAAATTGCAAGACGGGCAACCATTCAGTCTACAGTAACTGCTTTAAGTCTCAGGGATTTAACATGCTCCAGGAATGGCAATCGAATGTAGGAAAATTTAATCACTGAACATCGAAGACAATATGACATTTTTTTTCTAATTTAACATGTTGCTTTTAATGCTTGTTTAAGTAACAATTTATTTTTTAAGTGTGCCTTTTATTGTGATTTCAATATTAATAATTACGCACATTAAATTTTATTGCTATACAGCTATGAACAAATAATGAAGAGACCACTTTTTCTCTGTTTGGATTTACTGGTTTCATTATGTGAAAATGTTAATGTGTGTTATTTTATTAACGACAACATTCTCTCCGAATTTCGAATGTTGTCATTTAGAGTTTTTTTTTTTATAACTCAGATATAATAACCAAAACTCAATAATACCTCTTACTTTAAGTTACTGGCAAACTGCTTTAACTTCTGTATCTGTAGTATGAACTGTATTTTACTGTTGAACAGCTACTATATGTTATTTGCATTGTGAAAATTACTGTATATTTTACAGTACAGACATACAATACTGTAAATATATACAGCAAGATAAATTGTGCTGTAAATGTAAATACAGTATTTTGCTGTAATTGATTTACAGTAAGTTACTCTTGATTCTACGGGAAATTATTACAGTGAACAATATTTTACTGTGGGATAGTTATACGGTATGCTACTGTATTTTAAAGTTGTTGTATTTTATTTTAAAATTACTGTATATTTTACAGTAAATATAAACAGTACTGTTAATACATATACAACAAGATAAATGGTGCTGTAAATGTTAATACAGTATTTTTACTGTAATTGATTTTTTAAATAATTACGCACATTAATTTTTATTGCTATGCAGCTATGAACAAATAATGAAGAAACCACTTGTTCTCTGTTTGGATTTACTGGTTTCATTATGTGAAAATGTTAATGTGCGTTATTTTATTAACGACAACATTCACTCCGAGTTTTGAATGTTGTCATTTAGAGTTTTTTTTTATAACTCAGATATAATAACCAAAACTCAATAATACCTCTAATAACTCAAGAATAACAAACTGCCAATTAAATTTTTTATGACTGATAATCTTATTTGACTGATAATCCACCTTACATTGATTTCTAGACTCCTTTTTATTTCATATATTGTATTTGTAAGAAATTTCATTAGTAAAACAAATTACTAACTCTTAACAGTAACACAAATAACTGTAAATCATATAATAATATTAATATATGTTATTTTCAGCATTATTTAATATTATTTAAAAACTAAAACAACATGGCTAAATTACTATAGAAGCATGATTAATTAAATCACTATATAATCAGCATTTTTATTATTTATGGTCAAACGTGCAGTAATATCTGAATCATATTTAAGAATACTGTGCAAATACCTTGCATTTACACTAAGCACAATATATACAGTTAGTCAGAATTATTAGCCCCCCCTGTTTATATGTGAAGTTTAGTTATAAACTAATTTCGAGAGGATCACATGCTTATGATTGCTAGCGGCTGGATCGGCATTATCCAATTCTCAATGCTACTACAAATACCCTGGGTTACGTACCACCGCTATCTTCGTTTTGAAGAATCCCCCCATCCACCCCTACTCCTTCTTCCTAGATGGGTGACACGGTGGCCCAGTGCTTAGCCTCACAGCAAGAACGTATCTGGTTCCAGGCTTTACCAAACCAGCAGACATTTCTGTGCGGAGTTTGCATTTTCTCCCCGTGCTCACGTGGGTTTCCCCCGGGTTCCCCGGTTTCCTCCCACCGTCCAAAAAACATGCAACATAAGTTAATTGACTAATCCAAACCGGCACTATAGACATGCTCCTAGTAAATGGTTATCTCTCAAGAGCAATCACTGGCTGTTCATTGGTTATATATGAGGGGGAGTTCTCGAGATCTACCTGAGCTCAAACTCCCCTCTCGCCTTGCAACAGGAGGGAGCCCCGGGCTCGAGGATCTTATGAGCTCAGGGCTCTCTCCCGGGACAGCATGCCAAACAAGCTTATAATTAATCATCAGCTAAGTGTGAACTCTTGAAATATATAACGGATATTTTCTAAACATTTCTAATCATAATAGTTTTAATAACTCATCTCTAATAACTGGTGTATTTAATCTTTGCCATGATGACAGTAAATAACATTTTACTAGATATTTTTCAAGACTTCTATACAGCTTAAAGTGACATTTAAAAGGCTTAACTAGGTTAACTAGGCAGGTTAGGGTAATTAGGCAAGTGATTGTATTATGATGGTTTGTTCTGTAGACAGTCGAAAAAAAATTGGCTGAAAGGAGCTAATAATATTGAACTTAAAATGGTTCATAAAAAATTAAAAACTGCTTTTATTCTCGCCGAAATAAAACAAATAAGACTTTCTCCAGAAGAAAAAATATTATCAGACATACTGTGAAGATTTCCTTGCTCTGTTAAACATCATTTGGGAAATATTTAATAAAGAAAGAAAAAAATTCAAAGGGGGGCTAATAATTCTGACTTCAACTGTATTTATTTACCTTTTTATATGCAGTTCAACACATCAGTCATTGAACTCAGTGTATTTGCCATAAAAAATATTAAGTACATACTATATGACAAATGAAAAATGCCAGCTATCAATTCACAATGTGTTACATAACATTACATGGAAAGATCCAGAATCTCTTTTAATGCATCTTCTATAGCTTGTTTTCATGTATAACTTAGTGTATGTCAGAGAGCGTTGATTGATCACTCTATTGTATGTATGAAATCACTGATCACGTTTTGCTGCTATTATCATCATCGGCTGCATGCTTGCTAAAGGCAGGTTACTTGTAGGTAAACTCACATGCAACAGCCTTCCATCAAATCGTGACGCACTTCATTGTAAATAGTTACAAAGAAAAACAAACTACCTCAAGAATTATCTAAAGTAAACAGTGTTTTAAAGCCAGTCCTGTTCATTACGCTCTCTTTCACTCCACACGACATCCAAGTTGAGTCATCGGGTCTGTATTAGAGTCATTACAGTAATTATCTTCTATATTTACTCGAGTGAAATGAGGGTAAAAGGTGCTGGTTCACCAGTCCTGCCCAAACCGCCCTCCCTCCAGGGGAACGGTAAAGTGAGCTGGCCTTATTTCTATTAGACTGGAGGAACACACCACTTTTCGCATGGTAGGGGGGTTTGCGTTGTAGCCGAGACCATTTAATGATCTGTTTGCATAGTGCTTTTTTGTTTTTGCACCCTCAGTGCACAGTGTTTTTGGTGACTTTGGCTGAGATTCACTTCTCTAGTGTGTTTTGGCGTGCTCATTTACTTACTTAGTTACATAATCAAGCTTGATGATTTTTCTGGGGCAAAGCCAGAAACCACCCAATGAGAGTGCAGTTAAGAAAGGAAGGCTTCTTGAGCTGTTGTAATTTTGCTTGTGCAATGGTTTCAAGTTCTGTGTTGGTTAGCACGTAGTGTATTTCTATAGGGTTGATTTTATGAGCTCGAATGGTCTCGCCACAGAAAAAAAACATCTTTATTTAGGACTGGATGAGTCATGAATTTCCCAAAAAAGTCTCTGAGCAGAGGTATGATGTAAAGGCATTGCTCCAGGTGTGGATACAGAGAGCTAAAATAAGCCAAGAAATTCAACTTGCATTGAATAATCCCCAAATTTTTGTAAACGACACAGTATTTAACTGTAATATGAACTGAATTTTACTGTAGGACAGTTATGGGCATGTTACCGTTTTTAAAGTTCTGAAATTTTATGTATATTTTACAGTAAAGACACAATACTGTAATACATATACAGTTAGATAAATTGTGCTGTAAATGTAAATACAGTATTTTTGCTAAAACTGATTTACAGTAAGTTACTGGCAAACTTCTGTATCTGTAATATGAACTGTATTTTTAGGTCAGTTATGCGGTGTGTTACTATATTTTAAAGTAAATACATATACAGCCAGATAAATGGGGCTGTAAAAGTACAGTATTTTTGCTGTAACTGATTTACAGTAAGTTACTGTAGATTCTACTTGAAATTGTTAACAGTGAACTGTATTTTACTGTAGGACAGCTATGCGGTATGCTACTGTATTTTAAGGTTGTGAAAATTACTGTATATCTTACACCAAAAAAGATATACAATACAGTAAATACATATACAGCAAGATCAATGGTGCTGTAAATGTAAACACAGTATTTTTGCTGTAATTTATTTACTTTAAGTTACTGGCAAACTGCTTTAACTTCTGTATCTGTAATATGAACTGTATTTTACTACTAACAGCTACTATATGTTAGTATACAGCTACTATATGTCATTTGCTATATTTATATTTGTTATATACTATATGAACAGCTACTATATGTTATTTGCATTGTGAAAATTACTGTATATTTTACAGTAAAGACATACAATACTGTAAATATATACAGCAAGATAAATTGTGCTGTAAATGTAAATACAGTATTTTGCTGTAATTGATTTACAGTAAGTTACTCTTGATTCTACATGAAATTATTACAGTGAACAATATTTTACTGTGGGATAGGTATACGGTATGCTACTGTATTTTAAAGTTGTGAAAATTACTGTATATTTTACAGTAAATATATACAGTACTGTTAATACATATACAACAAGATAAATGGTGCTGTAAATGTTAATACAGTATTTTTACTGTAATTGATTTACTGTAAGTTACTGGCAAATTCCTGTAACAATAATATGAACTGTATTTTACTGTAGGACAGCTGTTATATTTTAAAGTTGCATTGTAAAAATTACTGAATATTTTACAGTAAGTGACACACAATACTTTAAATACATATGCTGCAAGATAAATGGTGCTGTAAATGTAAATACAGTATTTTTGCTGTAATTGAGTTACAGTAAGTTACTGTAGATTCTACAGGAAATGGTTATGTGTGAAAATACGGTCACACTTTATTTTGATGGTCCGTTTGTTAAATATAAGTTACAGTGCAACTAATTCTCATTAGATTATAAGTAGACTGTTAGGTTACGGTTAGGGTTAACGCAAGTTGACATGTACTTGCAAAGTTTCTTATAGTCAGTTAAATGTCTGTTGAAGGAGCAGTATCAACAGATATTAAGCAGACAGTCTACTAATACTCTAATGGACCTTCAAAATAAAGTGTTACCGTAAATACTTGATCTGAACTAAATCTCATTTAATAAATCAGTTTTATAGTTTTTTATTATCAATAGCTGAATAATGAATGAATTACTAGTAGTTTTAATTGGTAAAGTATTATATTTTCACTTAGCTAAAATAAATGTATTTTTTAATGCTCAATTTAAGTTAATGTTTATGTATCCATTTATTACAATCAAGATCATGTTAATTATGTACTTAATACTTATATAAGTATTAATAAACTTATAAAGTACTAATAAAAAGCCAATATCTTTATAAAAGGCTGCTAATAAGTCAATAAAGTTAATAAAGAGAATTAGTACTTCAACTAAAGTGTTACTTACCATAGTTGGGCATTTAATCATTATGTTATTATGAAATTTTAAATAAAATAAGATTAGATTTTTAACGTTTAATTTCAGTCATGTAATTAATTTTTTTTTAATAAATTGTGCTGTAAATGTAAATACAGTATTTTGCTGTAATTGATTTACAGTAAGTTACTCTTGATTCTACATGAAATTATTACAGTGAACAATATTTTACTGTGGGATAGTTATACGGTATGCTACTGTATTTTAAAGTTGTGAAAATTACTGTATATTTTACAGTAAATATATACAGTACTGTTAATACATAAACTAAGCTTTAGCTTTAGTCATTTTAGTACATAAACATTCTCATTTTGTTCATATTTTGTAGCTAGCTGAAATAAAAGTACATTATTATTGCGCATTAAAATGCAGTTGTAATGTTTGACTTCATTTGTTTACTTGTGTACCTTTATTTTTACCTTTATTATTTGTAGTAAACTACAACATCCCTGTCCTTAATTTGAATATTGTAAAGTAAATGTAAAGTTTTGCACCACAACTGAACTGAAAACCAGTTACTGGGCAAACCTACGCACATCTGGTTGTTTCCTTTCCCTGGTGTTCCCACAGCCAAAACACACCAGTGTTTTATAAGACTGTCAAATCGTTCGTGAGAGGCCATGCAAAGCCCTTCATCATTTTAGCTTTATAGCTCATTTACAGATCACTTTCAGGAAGTTGTTTGCCCGCTGACCGCTTGAGAAGTGTCGGGGCTTCCCAGACCATCAGGTAATGTCTAACACTCGTGGTTTACTGGGGCAGGAATACACCACTGATTCCATCGCTTTATATAGCTTTGCATCCAGATGTCGACATTAGCATTTGAACAACATCCAGATGGTTATGTACTAAACAAATATCTGAAAATGTAAAGGGTTTATTCACGGCTGAAATGATGCATCGGTTAGTCTGTTTATCTCTGTTGCCATGCAGTGAGATTACAGATTGAGTTATCATGTTAATAAAAGATCGGAATTTATTTTTGATACAGATAAGACTTGTTTTTTTGTTATGGCCATCTCTATAGTCAGTCATTCATTTTGCTTTGGCTTAGTTCTTTATTTATCAGGGGCCGCCACATTGGAATGAACCACCAACTATTCCAGCAAATGTTTTATGCAGTGGATGCCCCACTCATACACATAGTTTATTCAGTTCACCTAGAGCTCATCTGTTTAGACTGGGGGAAACCGGAGCACCCGGAGAAAACCCATGCCAACACGGGGAGAACATGCAAACTCCACATAGAAATGCTAACTGGCCCAGCCGGGACTTAAACCAGCGACCTTCTTGCTGTGAGGTGACAGTTTAGAAAACTTGTAATAAAGTTTTTTTCTTCATGGTCAAATCTCATTCACCTTCAGTGTGTTGCCTTAAAGAGATAGTTAGATGCATGTCAACTCATACAATTGTGAAATGTGCTTCAATAAGTGTTGAGCTGACGTAGTAAATGAATTTCTTCTTTTTGCACGGAAACTTTGCACAAGAGGAAATTATTGCAGTCATAAACTTGCAATTGTTCTTAATAGGATATTTCTAGGTCACTTCTGCTTATATATACTGTATCTGTGTGTGTGTGTGTGTGTGTGTGTGTGTGTGTGTGTGTGTGTGTGTGTGTGTGTGTTGTGAAAATGGCTTTAATGATTAATTTGCTTTATCTTCAACTATGACTTGTAGAAGTTTTCTACTTCTTGTTAAAGAGATAGATTAAAAAAATGAACATTTCCTCTCCGTTTTCTCGCACAATGACACACTTAAGTGGTTTTAATCTGTTATTAATTTCTATTGAACACAATTCATGATATTTTGTAGAAAAAAGAACATTGACGTCAATAATAATAACAAAAAATACTATAAAAGTCAATGGCTGCTGCTTTTTCTAAAGTTCTTCAAGATTTCTTTTTTGTGGCTGACTCAAGAAAGTAACTCAGACAGGGTTTAAACAAGTGCATGGTGAGTAAATGATGACAGAATTTTTGTTTTTGTGTGAACTGTCCCTTTAAGTTTTCAAAGCGCCTTCTTCAGAATAAACATCATAAATGCACCATGGTTTTATGAAGCACATGATCAAATGCTTGGGCAACTAAGAACACAACTAAAACATTTGGATGATATATTAAAATAGAGCTGTGTTTAATACACATATTAAAGGGGCCCCTTAATTATGATTTCAGTTTTTACATTTTAATGAGTGTGTAATGGTGCTGTTTGAGCATAAACAAAGTTATCTGCAAAGTTATAACACTCAAAATCCAATGCAAAGGGAGAATTCACTTCCAGGTTTACTACAAACGGCTCTACACATTTCTTGAACATCACAAGTCTTTAAATTTACACGCCTCTGGCCATGATGTTTTTTTCACTTTTAATAGTTGGTTAGCGAATCAGAATCTGGTCCAGCTGACCAATCAGGCCCTTTTGCGAATTTCTGAGGCAGAGGCTTCATAGAAACAGGATGTCAAAATTGTGTTTGTTTGGTGTATATAATAACCCAATATTTATATTTTAAAAAATTATTATATTTTTAAAAATTAAGCATGAACACAAACAAACCATCAATAAGAACTGATTGACCATCGCTTTAGATAAACCAACAAGCCAATTGACGATTGTCAACACCTTAGTTTAAGTAACAATTCACACCAATTACTGACTTATTATCTGATTATTATTAATATGAACTTTTTATTAGCACTCATAATGTATGATCTTATTTTTATATCCATAATCCTACCCAACACACAGTAAAAAAAAATTATGACAAACAGACAAGATAACAAATAATTTTTATGTTGCTTTAACTTATTTTTATAAGTTAATCAGGTTTCTTGAACTTAAATGTTTACGTTATGCTAATTTTAACTTAATATTATTAGTGAGTTTGATTGATTTAAGTTGAAATGACTAGAAAAGGCAATTAGATTCAACTAAAGTTAAGGGTGCAAGAATTTTTTACAATAGCTAAACTCAACTACCTTAACTATTAATTAGAAGCTAATTAGTAGCTTATTAAGCTAAAGTCTTAGTTATTGCCAATGGTTTGTTAATAGCATGAATTATACATTAAAGTGTGACCAAGCAATTAAATACACATTTTTCTTTCAAATTAAAATAAGAATTCTTCTTTAGAAAAAATATACCGTTAATCAATTCAACCTACGATTTTCACATGCCTTTTTATTTAATTCTCTGCCTTTCCTCCCATTCACTACGTTTTCTGTTCCTGTGAGCAAATAAGCCCTAAACAGTTTGAATGCTACGAGCTGAACACAAAACGCTCCTATTAGACAATGGTGACCCTAGAGGTCATGCTCTTAAGCTCACTGTATTAGTGTGCTGTGGTTTTTCGCCGCGGGGGATGTTGTCATGCCCTAATGCGGGTGACCGAGGCCATGAATGTGAGACAATAGCCATGCGACCAGACGCCCAATCGCAGATAATGATGCCGCTCAAACAGGAAGGTTCACGTGGGAACCCGTTTACTTAACATTGTGGGAAAGGCAATGCCGAAGAAAGCACACAAAGTCTGCTTAGAGAAAACCTGAGGAAAGGCTGATACACACAGTGTTCAAAGATATGGGAGGGTTAGTGATAGACTGCGATTAAAGCCTTATCAGTAAACCAGAAAACGACATCCCAAAAACCGTAGAAATGTGAAAAGACAGATGTCGGATCACCTCATCTAGTTCGAATTTGATTTTAAACTGAATTGGTGTGTGTTTAATTTAAATGTAAATGTGAACTATGTGAATCTGAATGTGAATGTTAACATGAGTTCAAAACGAATCTAACTAATTTTAACAACAATCTACTAGTTTAAATCTAGGTTAAACAGACGCGGAATCGTATTCTAGAGGTGTCTAGTAAGAATTTGAATGTAAACAGAACTTATTTGTGTAATTTGAATATATAGGTAAATGTGAACTGAAACCATAATAATCTACATTCTTGTTAGAATTTAAATATAAATTGAATTGATGTCTATTCAATTTAAATGTAGATATTAATGTAAACGTTAAATGAAGTGAATTCAACATGAATCTAACTGATAGTTTAAATCTAGTTTAAACAGAGGCAGAATTTTCTAAATACTAGAGGGTTCTAATTTGAATGTAAACAGAACTTTGAACAGAAATTTGAATTCAGTTTGAATATAAATGTGAACTGAATTAAACCATAGCAATCTAGTTGAAACTAAGCGAATATCTATATTCTTGTTAGAATTTAAATGTAAATTGAATTGGTGCGAATTTAAATTTAAATGTGGATATGAATGTGAATGTTAAATGAAGTGAATTTAACATCACTTCAACTGATCAAATTTAACTATTAGTTTAAACAGATGCAGAATCTTCTAAATTCTAGAGGGTTCTAATTTGAATGTAAACAGAACTTTAAACAGAAATCTAAATTCAGTTTGAATATAAATGTTCTTCTAAATTCTAGAGGTGTCTGGCAAGAGTTTGAATGTAAACAGAACTTATTTAAATTTAATTTGAATATAAATCTAAATATGAACAAAATTGAACTAAATTAAACCATAAAAATATAGTTAAAACTAAGCGAAGATCTATATTCTTGTTAGAATTTAAATGTAAATTGAATTGGTGCGAATTTAATTTAAATGTGGATTTGAATGTGAATGTTAAATGAAGTAAATTTAACATGACTCTAACTGATCAAATTTAACTATTAGTTTAAACAGATGCAGAATCTTCTAAATTCTAGAGGGTTCTAATTTGAATGTAAACAGAACTTTGAACAGAAATTTGAATTCAGTTTGAATATAAATGTGAACTGAATTAAACCATAGCAATCTAGTTGAAACTAAGCGAACATCTATATTCTTGTTAGAATTTAAATGTAAATTGAATTGATGTGAATTTAATTTGAACTTGGACTTATATAAACCCAATTTGAAGTGAATTGAAACTGAATTTGAATCGAAATCTGGATTCGAACGTAAACTCAATATGAAGTGAATTTAAACTGAATTTAACGACTTTAAAGATGAAGAGTTGAGCTGTAATCAGTATCTTTTCTGATTAAGACTATTCAGTCAATAAATACAAATGAACTTCATTTTAAAATATTTCAAGAGTTCACACTTAGATATTGTTTGACAACTGTTAGCAGGTTTGGCATGCTGTCCCGGGAGAGAACCCTGAGCTCGGAGATGGTTGAGCCCAAGGCTCCCGCCTGGTCCACAGAGCATATGAGGGGAGTACGAGATCGTAGGTTCTAGAGAGCTTCCCGTGGTAAAGGAAGAAAGGAGGAGAAGGGGTGGATGGGGGGTTTCTTCGGAAAACGAAGATAAGAGAGTAGTTCTAGCTAGGCTACTTATAGTGAGTTGGGGTTAATCTGATTGGCTAACTTGTAAATATAGATGAGTGCCTAGCTGCAGTCAATCATATCACTTGCTCCTCTCGAAATTAGTTTGTGAAACTTCACTTAGTCTTTCCTAAGTTTGGTACAATATGATCCAAACACACCAGAGCTCTGAAATATTGCTTTATAAATGTTGTTAAACTCCAGACTTACATGAGAGAATGTGAAATATGAAGTGATATGAAATATCCTGTGGACTGGCACGATGTGAACTCAATTCTGCCAATGCCGCTCTTGGATTTTTTTATCTTCCAGTGGTTTGGAAATGATTGACAGATAAATGGTTTTCCAGCACAGGCCCTCAGAGAAATATGTTTTGGCTACGGAGTCTTCAGAGGAGATTTTATGATTATTATCCTAGCCCGATGTGGGACGACTCGGCCAGACGTTCAGTTCGAGTTTGAGTTATTATGGAGGCGCTGCGGATGAAGCGGTTTCTTTTAAAAGAAAACTCCCAGCAGGCCCGGCGAACGACATGGATAGAGTTACGCGGATGTTTTTTAGACATCTAATTGTGATGTTACAGGGAGCCGCTTAATATTTCAGCCCGCAAGAGCTTGTGAAACGAGTCCAAAAATCACTGTATGTAATCATATAATATGCCTAGATCATGCCTCAGTGACTGTGATAATACTGAACAAATCATATGATACTTAGCGGTTAGCGTGAGCATTTTCTCATGTACTAAAATGGCAATGTAAATCTGTTAATATTGAACAAAGCTTTAAATGGAGGTTTCAGTAGTCTGTTCTTCTCTATTAAAATGTAAGGAGGGATGTGATACTGTCCATGAGGAATTGATTTGATGGTTATGGTTTGCTATTGGTGGATCTCTTATGATTGACAGGTTGATCTTATACTAAAAACGTAATTAATGAAGAGATGTTGATAAAGAGGAAAGGTTATTTTGAATAAAGGTCATGAGGAGACATATTTAAAAAAAAAAAGGATGAATAATTTATTGTAATATTCAATCATAAAATTTTAATAAAAAGACTTTTTTTTAGGTGTATGTGGTGACTTTAAGGAATTATGGTCAGATGAGGTCAAATTTGAACATTTAATCTATAAAATGTCATCTATGTAGCACATATGTAGCACATTTTGTAGATATTAATATATGTAATACTTTTACAGTCTATGTAAAATATGAACTTATCACTATTAGAATTAGTGTGGTCAAACAATTAATCATGACCAATCGCATCCAAAATAAAAGTCAGTTTTTGCATAATGTGTGTAATATTCGCTTTACATAAATATTGTCAACATATAAATAAAAATTAAAAACAAAAACATACAAAACCATAATATTTACATATATATTTATTATTATAACAATATTTTTGGAGTTTTCACCTTTATTGATAGGACAGTACAGATTTACTGACAGGAGAGTGTGGGGAGCAGAGATAGGGGAAGAATCAGCAAAGGATCTCAAACCGAGAATCAAACTCAGGTCACTGCGAGCACCTCAGTGCTGTGTGTCGATGCACCAACCACTAGGCTTAGTTAGTTAGTTAGTTAGTTAGTTAGTTAGTTAGTGGGACTTAAATAATTCCAAAGGGAACTACACGTCACAGCAGAACTCACCTTACAATTAATAAATAATATAAACAAAACTGCATTACATACCGCACCTCAGTAATCAGAGGTAAAGCAGAGACTTTTAAAAAAAGTGTGGTCCTCTTTCAGTCACATTATAAATGGATAGATAAAAATTGGAAATCTTTGGAAAGATGACTGTAATTTAAAATTCAACGTAATAATGTTTTATTGTTATTAATATTATTATTATTAATATTATTATTATAAATGCACACACACATTGGTCAATTTAAATGTATTTTTATTATCTCTTTTTATAAAGTATTGTATTTTATTTTATTATTTATTAAATGTTTTTTCTGTTTAATAAATGTTGGGGTGGGAAAGTACATTGTGAAAAATTATATAGGTTTTATATATATATATATATATATATATATATATATATATATATATATATATATATAATATTATAGGTAGGTATAATATAATTAAGGTAGTATATAAGGTAGGTATTATATTAAGGTAGTAGTTTGGTTGAGGTTTTGGGTAGGTGCAGAATATGTACTTTATAAGCACTAATAAACAGACAATACCTCAATAATAGGCAGATTATAAACCATTAGTACTTAATCTTACATATAAAACATCTCCGTAACAATGTTTATTACCACAAAACTACATTTAAATATAACCCATAATCTTTATATAACCAGTTATTTTCTTAGGTAGATATATAGGTTATATAGGTTATATTATATTCTGGATTTTTTGCTGGGTTTTGTAATATAATTAAAGTCATATCCATCCATATCTATACGTTAACCTTGAGTTTATTACCTTAACCATCTAATATGACATTATCCAATTGAAGTGCAATTAGTACAAATTACTTCCTGTATCATTCCCTGAAGTAATCCAATCTTTTCTTGATTTATAGAACCTGATGGCCAAAGCGCTATATGACAATGTCCCGGAGTCTCCAGAGGAGCTTGCGTTTAGGAAGGGAGATATCCTGACTGTCATTGAGCAGAACACTGGTGGTCTGGAGGGATGGTGGCTCTGCTCGCTCCACGGCCGGCAGGGCATCGCCCCCGGCAATCGCCTCAAACTGCTTATTGGACCAATGTTTGATGGACAGACGCCATCCACGCCCTCGCCGCCACACAGCCACGCCCACCAGCAGAGGCCGCTCACTCCGCAGGGGGTTTACCAGGTGCCACCGTCCCACCAGAGCATCTACCAAACCCCTCCATCCAATGACCTGTACCAGGTGCCTCACAGAGGAGCTCTGGCTGCCGACGGGACTCCCTGCAAGGTATACACTGAGATCAAATGTAGTTTTTTTAGGATACTATCTAGGGCTGCACTGGACAAAAACCGACATTGAGATCATTTGTTTTTATATATATATATATATATATATATATATATATATATATATATATATATATATATATATATATATATATATATATATATGTATATATATATATATATATATATATATATATATATATATATATATATATATATATATATATATATATATTCTGATATGAATATAATTTCACAAGATGACTTGAGTAACTCCATTTGGAAAGAATTCATCATTTTACATTAGCTGCCTCTCAAATGGCACACTATGCACTCATGCACTATGTACTAATACACTTATACACTCAACAGCATAGTGGGGCCCAAATGGGGCACTACTGTTTTTTTACTAAGCGGAAATTCATTATTTTCTTATACATAAAGTCTTATTTGTTTTATTTTGGCTAGAATAAAAGCAGTTTTTAATTTTTTTAGAGACCATTTTAAGGTCAATATTATTAGCCCCTTTAAGCTATATATTTTTTTTCTACAGAACAAACCATCTTTATACAATAACTTGCCTAATTACCCTAACCTGCCTAGTTAACCTTATTAACCTAGTTAAGACTTTAAATGTCACTTTAAGCTATATAAAGTGTCTTGGAAAATATCTAGTCAAATATTATTTACTGTCATCATGGCAAAGATAAAATAAATCAGTGATTAGAAATGAGTTATTAAAACTATCATGTTTAGAAAAATCTCTCCGCTAAACAGAAATTTGGGGAAAAAATAAACAGGGGGGCTAATGATTCTGACTTCAAATGTATGTGGGGTGGCACAGTGGCTCAGTTGTTAGCACTCACACTAGTGGTTAGTCCCATTTTTTGTATAAATTGTATGCATGTATAAAAATAATTCATAATATACATAGTTGACGTCAAAATGTATAGTCTGCCTGTGAAAATGTGTATTCTTTTTAAAATATTTCCAAAGTGATGTTTAACAGAGCAAGGAAATCTTCAAAGTAATCCCTATAATGTTGTTTTCCTCTGGGGAAAGAAGCTTTTAATTTTTGAAACAAAAAGGTCAATATTTTTAGCCCCTTTAAGATTTTTTTTTCTGCAGAAAAGCCACTGATTTCCAATAACTTGCCTAATTATCCTAACTTGCCTAGTTAGCATAATAACCTAGTCAAGTCTTTAAGTTGTACTTTATTCTGAATGAGTATGAGTATATTGCTAATATATTGCAAAACAAGCAGACAAATATTATGTACTGTCACCATGGCAAAGACAAAGTTAATTAGTTATTGAAAATTAATTATTTAATAAATTATTAACACTATTATGTTAAAAAATGTGCTGAAAAAAATGAGCAACACTCAAAAAATGAACAACTCAAAAAAGTGACTTAAGTAGAAGTTGAAGTGCTCTTTAAGCACAATACTTAAGCGGATGTAAAGTATTCACTTAAGTATTGCAAGTAGTTTATTCAAAAATGTACTACTCAAATACTGAAAGTAAAAGTACAAGTATTGTGTTATGTAGTTATTAAAAAAAAGCAGTCAAAAGACATATTGTTTCCTTTATTTATAATATTTGGGGGGGGCGGGGACGTGATTAAGCAGAATGAAAAGAACCATGGTTAAAGTACATGGTTATGACAGTCAGCTAGTTAACGTTAAGTGAACATCGCCGCATGTTATGAACAGCGGGTAGCTTATGTTAGTAAACTTATCTAGTGCTTACGGATAGCTCAAACTGCTGTGTTTTGAGAATTATATTTTGAAGGCCATTATTTCCCAATCTTTTGAGAGGCAGAGTATGCACTTCATTCTATAGGAACTGTCTTACACTCCGACAAATTCAAACATGGACTCTAAATAGGGCCATGGGTGGTCTTTTTTCCTCATCGCCAGAAGCAGTTGAAAGTGAAGGGGTTGAAGGTGGAATTTCTGGGTTTTCCATGTCGAAAACAAACTAAAGTGCTCTCAACACAGGCAGGCAGGCCGCGCTATCTGTTTGATCGTCTGAATGATGACGAGCCAGCTTCTTCATACCTGTGACAGAGCCATTTGCTGCTCTGGAATTGATAATGTGGGTTTGGAATGATTCGTAATATTTTTATAATTGTAGCGAGTAACGATGCAGCACATAAAAAAATATATCGGAGTAAAAGTATTAAACTCATCGAAAATATGTACTGAAGGAAAAGTGCAAGTAAAAACAATACTCCAGTAGAGTACAGATACAGCCTTTTAGTACTTAAGTACAGTAGTGAAATAGTTCTACTTCTTTACATCTCTGCTAATAACGGTATATTAAATCTTATATTTAAAAATTGGGTAGAATTACTTCTACTTTTGTTATCATTATTATTAGTACTGTCCTGACTTGTCCTGTTATCTCCTCATTATCATTATTACAAGTATTTCTACCATTGTCATTATTCAGGTCGCTGTAGTTGTAGTAGTAGTCATAGTAGTAGTACTAGTAGTAGTAGTAATAGTGGTTGAAGTTGTAGTTTGGGTTTTTGAAGTAGTAGTTGAAGTAGTATCTGAAGTAGTAGATGTCGTTGGTATAGTGGTATCAGAAGTAGTGGATGTGTAGTAGTAGTAGTAGTAGTAGTAGTAGTAGTAGTAGTCGTTGTCGTTGTCTGTGTAGTAGTATCAGAAGCAGTAGACGTTGTTGATGTAGATGTTGTAGTAGCAGTCATTCCTGTAGTAGTATCAGTAGTAGATGTAGTAGTAGTATCAGTGGTAGTAATCGTTGTAATAGGTTCAGTAGTAGTATACATTGTAGGATTAGTAGTGGTTGTGGCTGTAGTAGCAGTAGTAATAGTTGTAGCTTTAGAAACTCTCTGTAGTAGTAGTAGTAGTAGTAGTAGTAGTAGTAGTAGTAGTCGTTGTCTGTGTAGTAGTATCAGAAGCAGTAGACGTTGTTGATGTAGATGTTGTAGTAGCAGTCATTCCTGTAGTAGTATCAGTAGTAGATGTAGTAGTAGTAGTAGTAGTAGTCGTTGTCTGTGTAGTAGTATCAGAAGCAGTAGACGTTGTTGATGTAGATGTTGTAGTAGCAGTCATTCCTGTAGTAGTATCAGTAGTAGATGTAGTAGTAGTATCAGTGGTAGTAGTCGTTGTAATAGGTTCAGTAGTAGTACACATTGTAGGAGTAGTAGTGGTTGTGGCTGTAGTAGCAGTAGTAATAGTTGTAGCATTAGAAACTCTCTGTAGTAGTAGTAGTAGTTGGTGTAGTACTTGGGATTTATTTTTATTATTATTATTATTGTAGTGGTTGTTGTTAATGATTATTACTGTTGTCCTTTCTTGCCTGTTTACTGTCATTATTACTATCATTATATCACTAGCATTGTTGTCACTCCTTATATAAGTTACTTGCTTCATTTAGTGACTGTTATTGTTCCTTTTGTATGTACTCTGACCTGTTTACCAAGTTACCTTTACATGCACACACGCGCACACACACACACACACAAACACACACACAAACGCACGCATCTGCCGGTACTTGATTGTATTGTTGTTGTTTTTTGTATTTTTATTATTGTTTCATTTTCTTTGTATTTGCATTATCTCAAATTGTGCACCTTTAGTATATTCTAATAAAAAAAAAATAATAATAAAATAAAATAAAAAATTGGGTAGAATAACATATGGTTTTTATGCATTTTAATCACGATAAAATTATATTTAACATTTAATATTAAATATAAAATAACATATAAAATTAAGGATTATCCCAAATCAGCCGTGTTTCCATTTCATCACTCAGATTCAGGCACTGTAGACGTATATAGTGTTGATAAGCTCTAGAAGCAACTGAAAACATCACTCATGCAATCTCACAACACTGAGGTAATGTCTGAGGTCGTCATTTTAAAGTAGACCTTAACATTATGAATTTAGGAGCTGCTGGACTTTAGATTAGCAGCAGTGTTGATGGTGGTTACTGGTATGAATCGCCCACTGCTAGAACAGATGATTTCCAGAAGAACCATCAGCCCATAAGCTTTATTTAAGCGAGGGTTATGTTTGGGATGAAGTTTGTTTTCCTGAGGTTGTGTGAGTGAGGTAAGAGGGTGTGTGTGTCCACATCTGTAAATGTCGAGTTCAGTCAACACCGAGTGCTTTATAAAAGGTGTGGCACAGCGGAAAGTGCAACATAAACAACCGTTTCCTTCCTGATCTCACTTCCTGTGCTGAAAAATAAAAGCGATACCCTTTATAGATCTTTTTCTGAAAGCAGTGATGTGATGTTGATCACATTAGAGTGCCGTTTAGATCATTCATGCTGATTATTATTCAGATTTGCATCAGTCTGCACTCCTGCGGTGTGATAATGCACAACCAGACCAATATAGAGAGTTTAATACCTTCATAATGAACTTGACAGCCATGTATTTTTATTCACAACATTATTTATACATTTCATCATGATAAACACCATGTTTAAGGAGGATTACTATCCCTAATATATGTATATATACAGTTGAAGTTTCTCAGTACTGGGTTGCAGCTGGAAGGGCATCCGCTGTGTAAAACATATGCTGGATAAGTTGACGGTTCATTCTGCGGTGGTGACCCCTGCTGAATAAAGGGACTAAGCCGCAGAAAAATTAATGAATGAATACAGTCTTGTGAATTTCTTTTTCTTCAAATATTTCCCAAGTAATATTTAACGGAGCAAGGAATTTTTCACAGTAATTCCTATAATATTTTTTCTTCTGGAGAAAGTCTTATTTGTTTTATTTCGGCTTGTATAAAATAAGTTTTACATTTTTTTTAAACCATTTTAAGGTCATTATTAGTAGCCTCCTTAAGCAATATTTATTTTACAGAACAATCCACTGTTATACAATGACTTGCCTAATCACCCTAACTTGCCTAATTAACCTAGTTAAGTCTTTAAATGTCACGTTAGGCTGAATACTAGCATCTTGAAAAATTCAGATATTAGAAATGAGTTATTAAAAATATTATGATTAGAAACGTGTTGAAAAAATCTTCATTCATTCATTTTCTTGTCGGCTTAGTCCCTTATTAATCCGGGGTCGCCACAGCAGAATGAACCACTAACTTATGCGTCACGTTTTTACGCAGCGGATGCCCTTCCAGCCACAACCCATCTCTGGGAAATATCCACACACACTCATTCACACACATACACTATGGACAATTTAGCCTACCCAATTCACCTGTACCGCATGTCTTTGGACTGTGGGGGAAACCGGAGGAAATCCACGCGAGCACAGGGAGAACATGCAAACTCCACACAGAAACGCCAACTGACTCAGCCGAGGTTTAAACCAGCAACCTTCTTGCTTCCAGGCGACAGCACTACCTACTGCACCACTGCGTCGCCTGAAAAAATTTTCTCTCCTTTAAACATTAAATAAATTAAATATTTTTTATTATGTATATTATAAATGATATTTTGTTTATACTATTAACTTATATTTATTATTATAACTTATTAATTTTATTTGAATGGATCTATTTTGGCTTTTTCTAGACTTGCCGTGAAGACGTGCACAGCTCTGAGTTGTTACTTTGTAATTACAGTCGTTCTGAAACATAACCAAAGTGTTTGGTACTGAGACATTGAGGTCTCAAATGTTTCATCTGAATGCTGAAGTGTGTGTCTGCGGATGATGTGTTTGGTGTTGACTCTCGGGCACATATAATGACACAGTGTAAAAAAGATTCTGTCCCTGCCTGACCTGAAGGATACAGTGATCTAAAGTCGCTCACAGTTGCACTATTCATGCCAGCCTGTGTCGTCGCCAGCACTTACACAACCACACAATGTCCTTCACTGAGCCGAGCTTTATGGGTAAAGATGAGAGCTCTCGTCCCATTGGTGCCTGAGCTTGGCTGACACTGTAAATTTATTCTGTTTTGTGAGGTTAGTGATGTCAGTTTACACAAAAACCCATGCTTGAACAGTTTAAACTGACCTTTAATTAATTGATTAATCGTTAAACTTAATAATGCAAGACGTGTCTGCTTCAGTGGCACATTGTTACCAGCATATCAAAATGGAGCTGTACGAAATCTCAAATCGATTGAATCTTCAATAATCGATTCTGGCATTTTCAAAATGCCTCGCTATTCTCTCTTGAATAGATTCGGAGCTTAGTTTTTACCAACAGATGGCGCTGAATGCTTTACAAATAGCCATATTTATTTTTATGTCTTACAAATACCATGTGAACCTAAAATAATAATTAATAAAATGAAGAAAGGTTTAAGCGAATTACAAGGAGTGTCCAAAGTGAGCTGTTTACATTAATTCCGTGACATAAAATCCAACTTGCATGGTTCAGTTGAGCGTACAAGTGCTCTTCCTTGTGAGCATTAGAGTGTATGGTTAAAAACTAGCTTAGAGTGCCATCTGCTGTTAAAAACTAGTCTAGATCACCATATGGTAAAAAGTAGAGCGTAATCTCCAGTTAAACACTAGCTTAGAGCGCCATCTGCTGTTATGAACTAGCTTAGAGTGCTGTCTGCTCTTAAAATTACCCTAGAGCATCATCTGCTGGTAAAAAACTAGCCTAGAGTGCCATCTGCTGGTAAAACCAAGCCTAGAGCATCATTTGCTGGTAAAAACTAGTGTAGAGCGCCATCTGCTGGTAAAACCAAGCCTAGAGCATCATTTGCTGGTAAAAACTAGCCTAGAGCGCCATCTGCTGGAAAAAAAGTAGCACCGTCTATCAATAAAAACAAGCACAATCTGCTGGTATAAACTTGCCTAGATCGACATCTGCTGTTAAAAATTAGCCTAGAGCGCCACCAACTGTTAAAATGTAACAGAGCACTATCTGCTTTTAAAAACTAGCCTAGAACATTGTCTGCTGTTAAACTGTAGCCTAGATTGCCATCTTCTGGTAAAAACTAGCCTAAGGCACCGTCTGATGTTTACAATCTAGCCTAGAGCATCATCTGCTGTTAAAAAACTAGTTTACAGCGACATCTGCCAGTGCTCAACCCTGTTCCTGGAGATCTACCTTCCTGCCAAGTTTAGCTCCAACCCTGATCAAACACACCTGAGCCAATTAATTAGGACCTGAACAGCACTTGATAATTACAGGCAGGTGTGTTTGATATGGGTTGCAACTGAAATCTGCAGGAAGGTGGATCTCCAGGAACAGGGTTGGTCACCCCTGGCCTAGAGCATCATAAGCTTGTTAAAACTAGCCTATAGCAGCACCGTCTGCAGTTAAAAACAACCCTAGAGAACCATTTGCTGTTTAAAGCTAGCCTAAAATGCCATGTGCTGTTAAAAACTAGCCTAGAGCACCACCTGCTGTTAAAAAGCTAGCCTAGAACACCATCTGCAGTTAAAAACTAGCCTAGAGCACCCTCTGCTGGTAAAAACTAGCCTAAAACGCCATTTGCTGGTATAAACTAGCCTAGTTAGCATTCAGCTGGTTAAAAACTAATCTAGAGCGCCATCTGCTGGTAAAAACTAGCCTAGAGTGCCATCTGCTGGTAAAACAAGCCTAGATCGCCATCTGCTGGTATAAACTAGCCTAGATTGCATTCAGCTGGTTAAAAACTAATCTAGAGCCCCATCTCTGGTGAAAAATAGCTTAAAATGCCATCTGCTGGTATAAACTAGCCTAGTTAGCATTCAGCTGGTTAAAAACTAATCTAGAGCGCCATCTGCTGGTAAAAACTAGCCTAGAGTGCCATCTGCTGGTAAAACAAGCCTAGATCGCCATCTGCTGGTATAAACTAGCCTAGATTGCATTCAGCTGGTTAAAAACTAATCTAGAGCGCCATCTGCGGGTTAAAACTAGCCTAGAGCACCATCTGCTGTTAAAAACTAGCTTAAAACGCCATCTGCTGGTATAAACAAGCCTAGATCGCATTCAGCTGGTTAAAAACTAATCTAGAGCGCCATCTCCTGGTAAAAACTAGCCTAGAGTGCCATCTGCTGGTAAAAACTAGCCTAGAGTGCCATCTGCTGTTAAAAACTAGGCTAGATCGCCATCTGGCGTTAAAAACTAGCCTAGAGCACTATAATAAATGACTTTTGTCTCAGAAGATGAAACACAATGAACGCGCGGTGCCTTTTGGAGGTGTTAGATGGTGGTACTGCAGACAGTTCTGGAGGCAAGTATAGTAATAATACTGAATCAATGTGATGATGGATGATGGATTTTAGAATGACCAAAACAACATTTCTGGGATTATTGCCATCCCATCACATCCGTTTTTATCATCAAACGATATTTAAAAACTAAAATCACATGACTTTTTTTGATGTCCATACAGCTAATAATGTCCACAATGAATGAGGCACAACAAAACTACTAAAAATGACTAAAAACTTCTAAATACTAACAACGTCTATGCTTACTGGATCAACAATTGGGTGTATTTATTTAATGCATTATTGACAGCTAACCGAAATCCAGTTTAATGTTGGTATCTCAAATGTAATCAAACTTTTGTGGCTGATTTTCAGCTTTTGACCATGTTAGGTGTTTTAGCATTAGCGGTTCCTCTTGAGTCACATCAATAAATCATCATTTTCTGCCCACTCTATGGGCAGAGGCTGATGATTATCCCTATTAACCAGATTTTTGTTCTTGCCGTTTGTTTGTTCTCCTCAGTCTCTTGGAGATATGGTGAGATCTGCTGAAGTGTAGGCAGATTTAATGCCTCCGCACCCTTCTGTGGAAATCCAGACTATAGAGTAGTTAAGCATTAGTTGTGTGAGTCACATGCTAGTTTATGAGCAGTCAGATTATGTCTTCCTTGCAATGCAATTTATATTTAAAATTATTATTATAATTCTAACAAAACATGCATAATTGAAACCAAAATTGTAAATATATGAAATAATTAAATGATATTGAAATAATTTCCCAAGTGCTATTTAACGGAGTGCAAGTACATTTTTTGCAGTATTGCTGACTATCTTTTTTTCTTCTAGAGAAAATCTAGATTCACTTTCTTCAAAGAAATCTAGAGTCTTCTTTCTCTTCGGCTGGAATGAAATCAGTTTTTTAACCAGTTTTTAAACCAATTTTTCATAAAACAAAAGAAAAAAAGAAGAGAAAAGAAATCTTATTAGTGTGTTTAAAATGCGGCGGAAAGCAAAAAATCTGCTATAAAAAGCACTTGGGAAATACCTGAAAAAGAGCTCAAATTTCACAGGATAACTTTAATAATAACAACTCTAAACTCTGGATAACTTTAATAATCCTTTCTGTATTATCTAAATATCAGAATTCTTGGCTTTATATGTATAAAAATTATTTCCACATAAACAAGAAATATATTTTAAATATGTATATTTTCATTACAGAAGTATATATTCAGTTATATATTACATTAAGGATAGATAGATAGATAGATAGATAGATAGATAGATAGATAGATAGATAGATAGATAGATAGATAGATAGATAGATAGATAGATAGATAGATAGATAGATAGATAGATAGATAGATAGATAGATAGATAGATAGATAGATAGATAAACAGACAGACAGACAGACAGACAGACAGACAGACAGACAGTATAAGTCAGAATTATTAGCCCCCTGTTTATTTTTCCCCAATTTCTCTTTAATGGAGAGAAGATTTTTTTTCCACACATTTCTAAACATAATAGTTTTAATAACTCATTTATAATTACAGATTTCTTTTATCTTTATGATATTTATTTTTTCTTTTATTTTTATGATGACAGTAAATGTCAATACTAGATATTTTTCAAGACACTTCTATACAGCTTAAAGTGACATTTAAAGGCTTAACTAGGTTAATTACAGTAGGTTAACTAGGCAGGTTAGGGTAATTAGGCAAGTTACTGTATAATGATGGTTTGTTCGAAAAAAAAAACTTGCTTAAAGGGGCTAATAATTTTGACCTTAAAATGGATTTTAAAAAGTTAAAAACTGCTTTTATTCTAGCTGAAATAAAACAAATAAGACTTTCTCTATAAGAAAAAATATTATCAGACATACTGTGAAAATTTCCTTGCTCTGTTAAACATCATTTGGGAAATATTTATAAAAGAAAAAAAAATTCAAAAAGGGGCTTATAATTCTGACTTCAACTATATATATATATATATATATATATATATATATATATATATATATATATATATATATATATATATATAAATAAATATAAAAGAGGTGAACCTACACCGGTCTCACGGTTCGGTTATGATTTTCATGCCATCGATTCAGTTCAATACGATATCTCGATGCATCACGGTGCATTGATTACGCTTTCCATACACAATTTTAAGTACTTCACAGCACAAGAATTCTTGTATTAAAATGAATAATTTACAAATACTTTTTATATTTATTTGTAATACAATTTTGTCCTTTAATACAAACAGTCAGATATATGTACTGTACCTTTAATTTTACTTGCTGAAAGAAAACACTACATGCTCAAAATAACATGAGAGATACTGAATTGTCTGCGTCTGCATTGCGGTGCACCGAAGAAACAATTCATTTTGACAACCCTAATATATTTACACATATTAGTACATTAACCCTTTAACAGGCAATGTAACCACACGGTTTACCTTCTGTGACTAGGTCATTCAAACAACCTTAAACATCTGTATATGGTTTCAGGAACACAATTTTACCAAACAAAACCAGTCTGTTAAAGGGTCAAGTGTGAAGTTGCTTTTCCTGATCTTAATATAGATATGATCTGACCCAGAAAACATCTCGACCCCTTCAGTGTGGCTCAGTGTTCCCTCCTGCTGAGATGAGATTATTTCAAAGCGAGATCTTTTTTCTTTTCTTTTTTTTTTTTTTTTTGGTTGCTGCCTACTGAATATTAATCAAAGACAAACTCCCGAAATCAGGGTCACTGCATAATTGATGCATCTCATTCAAATAATCAGCCGTCGTCTTTAAATCACGGGCTGTGTTTGAATGCTGGCATGTGATGTTCAATTAATTATGGCTCATGCATTAGGTTAATGAGCCGGAATTAGCAGGAAGTCTTTGTGCCGTTCGGTGTTATGGGCGTCATGATGGAGATCTCTCAGGGATTGACATTTAATTGCCTTCCTTGATGAGTTCGACTTATTAATAGGACCAAGCTTTTTCTGTCACTGGAACAGATTTAAAGGGACGGAGAAGCAGCACATCAACACGGAAGATTCCAGAAACATTTGCTTTGCTTTTCTATCCCTGCAGGATTTCATAGGACATTATGTTTTTTTTTTCTTGTGGCCCAAAATGATGAGATATTTTTTCCCAGCAGGCACCTTGATGTCAAAATAATGACAGAAAAAACATATCAAAAATGCGAATTGATTTGATGTCAAAACCTTGACGTCTATTTGACATCCACACATTGATGCCCTTTTGACCACCAAATTAAATTTGCAAAAGTATTATAATATAAGCAAATGTTTTATTTATATGAAAGCTTCAATTATAAGAACATTTTATTTCTCTACAATGATTTTAAACCTTGATGTCAAAACAACATCAAATTGACATCAAGCATGACCTCAAAAACCACATCAAAAATGCGAATCGATTTGGTGTCAAAACCAAAAAATATTATAATATAGTAAAGGATTATTTATATAAAAGCTTTAATTTAAAAAAATAAATTTTAACAGGATTTTGTTCCCCTTAAATGATTGTAAAATACCTTGATGTCAAAACAACATTAAATTGACATCTAGTATGTCAAAAAACACATCAAAAATGCAATCGATTTGGTGTCAAAATATTGACGTCCACAATTTGATGCACTTTTGACCACCAAATTAAATATGCAAAAATATTATAATATAAGTTTTATTTATATGACAGCTTCAATTATAAAATAAATTTTCACAGGATTTTGTTTCTCTACAACGATTATAAACTACCTTATGTCAAAACAACATCAAATTGACATCAAATCGATTCACGTTCGTGTTTTTTGAAGTCATGCTTGATGTCAAAATCTTGACGTCAATTTGACATCCATACATTGATGCTTATTTGAATATTTTTGCAATATTTTGTGGTCAAATATAAAAGTTTTAATAAAAAAAAATTTCTTCAAAGTTTTCTTCAATGACCGTAAACTACGTTGATGTCAAAACACATTAAAAAAAATGATATCAGGACTGTCCTGTAATAGGTTTTTGACGCTAATGTTAGATGTCAGTTTGATTTCATTTTGATATTAAGTTCAGACATCAAATAGATGTGTATTTCTAACTTGTTTTTGATGTTTATGTCAAAAATCATTTTCAGGACTGTCCTGTAATCAATTTTTTATGCAATTTTTGACACTAATCTTAGATCAAATCGATTAGCATTTTTGACTTGTTTTAGTTTGTTATTGTTTTGACCTTTATTATGTTGTTTTGACATCAAGTTGCCCGTTAGGTTGTGTTGATTTGCTGTGAACACACTAACAATTTTTTTTTTTTTTTAAACGTCAAATGTACGGTAATGTACGTAAATGAAACAATACGAAAAATGTTAATGTTTGTCTTTAAACCCTATAAAACCTACTACATCATACACACCTGTCAACATTGGGATGTAAAAATATGGGATAACAAAGGTGTCATTTTGAAAAATGCACAGATCTCTAATAAAAGCATTCGATTAACTTTCGTAACCGTTTATGCTTATTAAAGATGAAATTAGCTGTGTTTAAAATAAAACTTGGCAAGACGGACATGTTTATAAATTATTAATTGTATTTGTCTGTTTAAACGCACTATCCAAATTCCAAAGTGCCAATTTTCGCTCGTGTTTAAATCACGTACGATCGATCGACGCATAGCTTTAATGGAAAGAAAGTGATTGCGGCTGCATTTATATTACTTTCAACATGCTTCCATGCCAAAAAAAAAAAAAGTGAAGCATAATTAAAGTCATGCAATTATATCACATTTGAGATCGGCTCTGTTTTGACACTACTTCCACTTTTCATAGTAAGTATAAAAATACAGGAAAATATTTAAACAAGATGATAGTGAGATAGAATGGTAAAATTTGAGAGAATCCCGGCAAAAAATAGGGAGGGTTGACAGATATGCATCATATTTGATACATGATGGACACTAAATAACCAAAATTTTGTTGAACAATCTCTGCTGTGTTAGCGAAATCGTTATCATAGTAAAAAGAAGCACTTCAATGTAATCATACTAAATACAGATTATTGGGAGATTGAATGCAATTGTCAAATACCAAATCCTAGACCGTCTTGTCCTTTTTCCAGCTTTGTTTACTAGTCAAACATGACTCCGATTGCTCAGACAGTTTTAGCCTAAACGCCACATATAGAGAAAAACGAGGCTGGTGAGAACACACTTTGACGTCATGCTGCTTTTTCAGCGCTTATTCTCAAAGGACAAAAAAAAAAAAGAGGCTCCTGAGCAATTATGCTGGTCTCAGGTTCAGATTCGATCCGGTCTCAGTCACGCACACACAGTCAGGGTGTAAGAGAATCTGGGGAAAGAGTCACTGGAGTGTTTACCCAGAGGTCAGAGCTCACACCTCACACTACGACACATTCAACGCACTTCACGTTTGGAGCTCCAGGCGGCAGCTAACATGATGGAGCTAATGTGGGATAGATTTCTTATTCCTTTTAGACAAAAACAATATATAGCATTTTATTTAGATATATCTGAACTCATTTATATATACAGTGCTTAACATAATTGAGGACACCCCATTTTGAAAATGAATATTTTTATCAATTTCTCAGTCAATATAGGTCATATATTTTGGTGCATTTAAACAAAACAGATTTATTAAATTGCTATATTTATTAAAATAATTGTTTATTCACTGAACATCTTTAGATATATAAAGATTATACATTTAAATGCATGCAAAATATTGGAGGAAAAATTACAAACTACAAAGTTGTAAACATTTTTATTTCTCTTGAGTTTTGCTCTTTAAAAAAAAAAATTATTTAATATTTTTCCCTAACATATAAATTTGTGTGCTAATTTTGGACCTTTAATATAAGTTATTTTGTTAGATGAGCTCTGGATTTGGCTTCAGTACTGACTAATCTAATGTATATGCACAAATATAATATTATAAAGCATCCTTTAGAAAGTATTAATTTAAATGAGAGATTTGTGAAGGGTGAACTCATATATGCTGAGCGCTGTAATATTAAATCATGTACTATATGGTATGGTAATTTTAAATTGACAACAGTAAATAAATATATTTAAAAGGTAATTAAATATATAGTAAATTGTATACGTAATAAAACAGCAATCATATTTATATCTGTGTGTGTATAAATACACACAAAATATGAAATCTAAAAATTATCAGTATTTTTATTTTACATTTTAAACATCCAGTTTTATTTAATATATTTTATATATACAAAAATCAAGAATCTTTTTAAATACAATGATCATATACTGTAAATAAATTGCTATAATATTAAAATCAATAAACACATACACATATATATATACAGTTGAAGTCAAAAGTATTAGCCCTCCTGTGAATTTTACATTTCTTTTTCAAATATTTCCCAAATTATGTTTAACAGAGCAAGAAATTTTTCACAGTATTTCCTATAATATTTTTTCTTCTGGAGAAAGTCTTATTCGTTTTATTTCGGCTAGAATAAAAGCAGTATTTAATTTTCTTAAAACCATTTTAAGCTCAATATTATTAGCCCCCTTAAGCATTTTTTTTTTCAATCGTCTACAGAACAAACCACTGTTATACAATGACTTGCCTATTTACCCTAATTAACCTAGTTAAGCCTTTAAACGTCACTTTAAGCTGAATATTAGTATCTTGAAAAGTATCTAGTCAAATATTATGTCCTGTCATCATGGCAAAGATAAATAAACATATAAATACAAAATAAATTGTATTATAGCTTACATTCACATCTATAAATAGAGGATTTTTGTGCTAAAAAGTAACATGCGTATATCTTCAGGGAAGTGTGAGATTGATCAGTACTTTGAAGTCTCCCATTCTCTGTTTATTCCTATTTAATTTCCTCGGGATTGCCGGGAAGCAGAGGTGATTTAAGACTGATGGGAACATGCAGGGCGATGTGGGTAATTGCTGAACTATGCTGAACCTGGAGTTCCTCTGTGATGATTTATGGACAGGAATGTCATTGATGTGCACCTAAACTCACAGAGCGAAAATACGAGTGTGACGCTCCGCTTATGAAAAACATCTGGACATTCCCATCTCTGGAGCTCCATGTGTCATACATGAGTGCTTTATACGAGTGCGAGTCGCCTAGGAAAGTCTGAATAAACAGAATAAATAGTGGATTTCCCCAACTCCCATTGAGTATCCAGTCTCGCTTCTGAGGATACAGCGATTCATGCTTTGTCTGGTATTCGTTTTCCTCCTAAAAAAGGACATATCACGTGCCTTTTCCCAATATAATACACGTCATTCATTAAAGATGGTCAAATTTCCTCTACACTGAAAAAAAAAATGATTCATTGGATTAACAATTTTTTTTAAGGTATAAGTGGTTGCAAACTATTTAAATGAGCTGAATTTAAACAAATTGCTAAATACTAAATTACATTACTAAATTTTCTTTATTTGGTTAAATTTAGCACATATAAATTGCTTGCAACCACTTAGCAAAATTAAGTAAATCCAGTGAGTCTCCATTGTATTTGGGTGTGAGCAAAAACATGTTTTTGTGCATTCCTTTAAATGCAAATAAGTTGATATTCTCCGCCCACTTTACAAAAGAGGGCGGAGCCTTTACAAGTTATTCTGATATTCCAGAAAAGTCTAAATGAAATCAAAATTTACAATGTTTATTTTACTAGCTCATATTACTATTCTCAAGATGAATATTTAATCGGTGCAAGTTAATTGGTTATTGATTTCTTTTGTTTGTTTTGGTAATCTTCAGTCGGATAATTCGTTTCTATGTTTGAGTGGCAGTCCTTCTGTCGATGTCAACTTGAGTGCTTCCACAGCTACTGCATAGCACTATTCTTAACCACGCCCCTCACCATTAGTTTCCTATGAGGGAATGATGCGAAAAGAAAGCCCCGCTACTCTACTCAATATTCCAATCAATTGGAAGTACATCAACATACTGAAATAAAACTCTCAGTAACTTACGATTCAAGCAGATTCTAAAGCCTTACATGTTCCAACAGCAGCCACACAATAATGGAGACGATGTTACAACTGAAGCTGGACATTTCGGAAGGCTTAGCAGACACATTTATGAAGTTGTTGTGGAGTAAAGATGATCGGGAGTGCTGTCTATTTAGGTGGTAAACAATAAGACAGAGCACTATATTTTGGAGCTGATCTTGAGTCAGTCGGACTAGATGAAGTGCGTATGGTTCTTGTTTTGAAGGGCCGTCTGTGACCCTAGAGTGTTTTCATATGTTGACAGTGCTGTGTGTGTGTGATTTTGGAGAAGAGCGAATGGAGACTGAGTTCATTCCACAGATGCTTCTGTCTGCTTGTTACAAGAGGAGCGTAAAAGACGAAGAGAAAATGTAGAAGTAGAAGATATGTAAGAAATTTAGGGAGGGCAGACAAAGACTGATATTCTGAGCTGATGAGTTGTACACACTGAAAATAAAGATTTTTGCTGCTCGTCCAAACTACTTAAAGTGAGTTAAAACAACATAGACGACTCGGTGGCGCAGCAGGTAATGTTGTCGCCTCAAAGCAAGAAGGTGGCTGGTTCGAGCCTTGGCTGGGTCAGTTAGCATTTCTGAGTTTGCATGCTCTCATCTTGTTGGCGTGGGTTTCCTCCGGGTGCTTTGGTTTCCCCCACAGTCGAAACACATGTGCTATAAGGGAACTGAATAAACTAAATTGTCCGTAGTGTATGTGTGTGTGTGAATGAAAGAATGTGTGGGTGTTTCCCAGTGCTGGGTTGCGGCTGGAAGGACATCTGCTGTGTAAAACATATGCTGGATAAGTTGGCGGTTCAACCCCTGATGAATGAACGGGCTAAGATGAAAAGAAAATGAATGAATGAAACAACACAATTCTTAATTTTTTGGGGGGGACAACTTAATTGCTTTATATTTGTAAAAGAAGTCAACTTAATCGATTTGTGTTGGGACAACATGAAGAAATTGTGTGGAGTCCTGCATTTTTTAGAGTATGACGTTGTATAAGACAATCACTCCTCTATATTATACTCTATATATCTCTATTTGCAGTTGCATAGTCACATACAAAATATCATATTGTTGGTAAATCAAGTTACATATATTAAATTAAAATGTAAAAGTTGCCTTGACTATATAAAATAAAATTAAACAATAAATAGTTTTGCCTTTGTCATGGTGATAATATATAGTATTTTACTAGTTATTTTAGAAGAAGTTGTTATTAGCTTAAATGAGAATTAAAAGGATTAATTATAAGGTTAAACAGGCAATTTAGGGTAATTAGGAAAGTCACTGGACAACAGTAGCCAATCAAAAATCTTAAAATGGCTAATAATTAAAAGCAATTTGACAATTTTTTAAAATATTTTATTATTCCAGCCAAACTAAAAGAAATAAACTTTCTCCAGAAGAAAAATATAATAGAAAATGCTGTGAAAAATGTCTGTTCTGTTAAACATCGCTTGGGAAATCTTTGAAAACTACTTTAAATTTTAATTATTGATTTTACTAATTGCTAATAATAATTTAGTTGTATATGTACATGTATAAAACTTTGAAAATAAACATTTGTTAATGTTCTTCAATTTAAAGTAATTTCTCTATATATCCGTTTCTAATAACTATAATACTGATATATAATATATCATTTTTATATAAATAATTTGTTTTTATTTTGTGATATGATTACTAGGGTTGGGCGATGTCCACCAATTTGGCATCGTACGATGTCTAATATGAAACATCGCAATGGACGATGGCATCGTCATCGTAGGCGGCGGGGAATTATTATTTATGAGTAATTAATTAATAAATAACCAATTAATTATTTGTAGCCTACCGTTTCAACTACCTGACCCGTATATCTTTGATTTACCCATAACTAAATCATAAATAAATAAAGTTACATACAAATGACCACCTGTCAATCACTTTCCCCGCTGGACTCTGGCATGAATAGGCAGAGTGATCTGTGTCGTTATAATGGCGTCCACAAACTTAGTTGGTAAAAAAGGTGCACAACCAACAGCAACCAACCAACAGCATCAGAGGTTTTGCTACAATGACTTAGTACAAGCGTGAAAGCGAAAGACTGAAGCAGTGTACTGACGCTGTGACACGTTACCTGATAGATTCAACAGACTGAAGAGAGACAAGAGGAATTAAATATCACGTTTAACAACTATAGTGACACGCCGTCCAGCGGTACATCCTTGATAGACTGTCCGACATGCGCTGCTCTTTGGGTTTTGTGCTCTCGCTGACTGCCTGGAGCTCAGACGAGCGCATATACTAGAGCGCATGACAAAGTGTGTGTGTCATGTGATGTGCGTTTTCAGCGGTATTAGTGTAAACGGGGTCTAAGTGTGTATTTTTGGCAAGCGGGCTGCTGCGGCGGGGTCGGAGGATCGTGATGCCGGCTCAGCATCGTGGTGTCTATCAGACATTGGTGATGGACGATGGCATAGCCTATCAAGCCAATCCTAATGGCTAACTGTTTCCGTTTGGTCAAGTTAGGATATCTCTGTTTTCAGTCAAAAAGTCTCCTTTTTGGAAAAAAGTCTTCAAATTTTTGTCTATAATGATTTTAAAAATAAATGATCTTTTTGTGATCGATTTCACAAAGAAAAAGTTCAACATGTCCTCTAAAAACGTAACTCTTGTTTCAGGTGGTGACACCAGTACGAGTAGGGCAAACCTACGCTTTCAGCCCTGCTTCAGACTCATCTCATGACCTCTACGATGTTCCTCCGGTTCGTCCACAAGGGGTGAGAGTCACTTCAGTAACTCCTGCATTCATACAGGTGTCATAAACACATGTGTATTTACACTGAAACATCTGCACAGGTCTATGATATTCCTGCAAACAAGCAAACTGGACAGCAGAGCCTTTCCAGAGCTCAGGGCGTCTATGATACTCCTGCTTCAAGAGGACTTTACGACATCCTGCCAGCATCACAAGGGGTATGAGTTTATCAGCTATTAAAATAATTTTGATGCCATGATGATTAGCGAATGCCTCCTCACTGGACACACAATGTTTGTGCTGCAGATTGATTTTTAAATGGAGTTTTTTTTAACTTAATTTTGATACAAAACACTGAAAAATATTTTATAAAATTTACAGTTGACCACAGAATTATTATTATTATTATTATTATTATTATTATTATTATTATTATATGTAATACCACCACAGAATTATTATTATTATTATTATTATTATTATTATTATTATTATTATTATATGTAATACCACCACAGAATTATTATTATTATTATTAGTAGTAGTAGTAGTAGTAGTAGTAATACCACCACAGAATTATTATTATTATTATTATTATTATTATTATTATATGTAATACCACCACAGAATTATTATTATTATTATATTATTATTATATTAATAATAATAATATAATAATAATGGTGGTATTCCATATATTAATAATGATAATGATCATAATAATAAAAATATAATAATAATAATAATAATAATAATAATAATAATAATAATAATAATAATAGTGGTGGTATTCCATACATTAATAATGATGATGATGATGATGATGATGATAATAACAACAACAACAACAATAATAACAATAATAATGTCGGCACCAGTGGTGTAGTGGTTAGTGCGTTGACACGTGCACTCCGGTGCTCACTATGACCAGAGTTCGATTCCCGCCTCGCGGTCCTATGGCGATCCTTCACCTCTCTCTGCTCCCCATGCTTTCCTGTCATTTCGCTATACTGTCCTATACAATAAAGGTGAAAAGCCCTATTAAAAAAAAAATAAATAATATTATATATTTTTTAATTACATTATTTAATACGTAATATTTAATAAAATAATACAATTATAAATTACAAACAAAATTAAATTTATGTTCTACAAGAAGTGAGAGGTTATTACATGCATATTTTCTGTATTCACTTATGCTACTCTAATAAACAAGAGATAAATATATTCCACCTAAAACACAATATGTGTGTGTAAAATACTGTCATTATTATTCCATATATATATATATATATATATATATATATATATATATATATATATATATATATATATATATATATATATATATATATATATATATATAAATAATAATGGAAAAGTTATGAAAGTACTCATTTATATACACACACCGAAAGTTATTTCCTCAGATTATACTAATATTTTGATTTAGCCTTTATATTTATATATTTACAATTGCATTTTTAAGTAATTTCATTTACAGTATTTATAATTGTGTGTTGCTTGTCATTTTTAATCATTTATATAAATGTACTACATACTATATTTTATTCAAACTTTACTCACTTTAATGCACAATTTAACTAAAAAGTGACATTGTTCCCTTGTTAATTTATAAAAAGAAGACACCTCCCCAAAAATGTATTTTAATTCAGAGGTATTCTTGTTAAAAGATATAGAAAAGTTGAAAGTTATATACTTATTTATATACTGAACGTTACTTAATATAATCAGATTTTACTAATATTTTGATTTAGCTTTTATATTTATACATTTACAAACTTAAGTAATTTCATTTACTGTATTTATAATTGTGTGTTGTTTGTCCTTTTTAATCATTTATATAAAAGTACTACATACTTGTATTGTACTTTATTCAAATTTTACTCACTTTAATGCACAATTTGAACTAAAAAGTGAAGATGTTGCCTTGTTAAAATATAAAAAAGATGATAACTCCCCAAAAATGTATTTTTATTCTGAGCCATCCATGTAAAAGTAAAAAAAATAGATAAGTTATGAAAGTTATATGCTTATTTATGTACTGAAAGTTATTTATTATCATCAGATTTGACTAATATTTTGATTAAGCCTTTATATGTATATATTTACAGTAAAATTTCTAAAGTACTTTCATTTACAGCATTTATAATTGTTTGTTGTTTGTCATTTTTAATCATTAATACTAACATACTACATACTTTTTATTATATTTCATTCATATTTTACTCACTTTAATGAATGGTTTAACTAAAAAGTGACGATGTTGCCTTGTTAAAATATAAAAAAGATGATAACTCCCCAAAAATGTATTTTAATTCAGAGGTATCCATGTAAAAGTAAAAAAAAATAGATAAATTATGAAAGTTATATGCTTATTTATGTACTGAAAGTTATTTATTATCATCAGATTTGACTAATATTTTGAGTAAGCCTTTATATTTATATATTTACAACAAAATTTCTAAAGTACTTTCATTTGCAGCATTTAGTGAAGTTTCACAAACTAATTTCGAGAGGAGCACGTGATATGATTGACTGCAGCTGGGCACTCATCTACATTCACTAGTTAGCCAATCAGATTAACCCCAACTCACTATAAGTAGCCTAGCTAGAACTACTCTCTTATCTTCGTTTCCGAAGAAACCCCCCATCCACCCCTTCTCCTCCTTTCTTCCTTTACCACGGGGAGCTCTCGAGAACCACCTGATCTCGTACTCCCCTCAAATGCTCTATGGACCAGGCGGGAGCCCTGGGCTCAACTATCTCCGAGCTCAGGGTTCTCTCCCGGGACAGCATGCCAAACCTGCTAACAGTTGTCAAACAATATCTAAGTGTGAACTCTTGAATAACTGTTTGTTGTTTGTCATTTTTAGTCATTAATACTAACATACTACATAGTTTTTATTATATTTCATTCATATTTTACTCACTTTAATAAATGGTTTAATTAAAAAGTGACGATGTTGCCTTGTTAAAATATAAAAAGCTTATGCCATTTGAGTTCATTTAAGATTAAGTTCAAATATATCATATTTTGTTTTACTTTTAACTATAATAACCCCGACGCCGCACTTGTTCTTTGTCTTGTAACCGAACGCCATTACTTCCCAGAAGCTTTACAAAGAAATAAATACTCTGATTTTTATTACTTTCCCCTGGTTAGCAAATGAAAGCCTAGTCTGCCAGCAGCAGCGTTGGAGTCAAACTCAGAGCAGCGCTGTTAACTTTAAAGGAGGTCAGAACAGAAATAATTGTGCTGAAGCCCCTCTTATGTTTCACCGCTGCTCCTGGCGAAATGCAGCGCTGCGCCTCCAGTGTGTTTCAAATAAACTGGATGAACATGGAAACCTGTTATTAGAGTCGCATTTAATTAGGGTTTGCAGAAAGCCGGACTCGCTGTGAAAGATAGACTCCACGCTTGACAGAAATCACTTACAGGCCGCCGTGTTTATTTATTGACCAGTGTGCTGCTGGAACACCTTATTACGCTGTCAGGTCAATGGCAGATTTTTTTGTTCATATTCTGAATGGCAGGAATTTCCACGTCCTATTCAAGGTTTTAAATGATGGAAATGCAGAAATGCACTTATTAGACTGTCGAGAATCCACTTCTGTTTTTATTAGTGTTGTCACAATACTGGAAATGACAAATTTGATTTAATATTGATATGCATTAACTTGTTAAAACCACCACAATCAAGTTAATTTACTGCTGATCATAGAAATAATAAGAATAATATTATTGTTTTTAAGAAAAGCATGTATTTTAGAGGGAAAATGCATGAAGTATTGTAAGCCTGGTGATTCGTAGTCCTTTTGTTTTTGTTGCCATTCAGAGACAGATTTTTTACATAATTATAAAGACTTTTAAGATTTATTTTTGCATTTATTATTATTATTATTATTATTATTATTATTATTATTATTATTATTATTATTATTATTATTATTAGGTTAGACAGGAAGATAGTAGTTTGACAGAAAGTGAAGTTGGAGAGAAAAAGATGGGGTACAGGATTGGGAAAGGTTGAGACTCGAACTCCGGATGCCCGGAGCACAATAGTTCTACATGACAGAATTTTGGATAATTTTACACAACAGATCATTTTTGATAAACATTTTCATGGTGCCCAAAATACATTATCAACATCTAAACAAGGGCAAATATATATTTTTTTTAAATTGTATTTTTGTCAAAAATTTATAATCAAAACATAGTTTGAGAAGATTAAATCCATCAAAACCCTCAAAAGCTAGCAGTAATTCACTTTTAACATTTAATTTTGTATATTTTAGTAACATTGGACAGTTTTAACTTGTATACATATATAAGAAATAATATTCCTTACTTATTTTTTGCTTATTTACTTGCTTTAGATATATACAGTTGAAGTCAAAATTATCAGCCCTTCTGTGAATTTTTTTATATATATTTCCCAAATGATGTTTAACAGATTTAGGAATTTTTCACAGTATTTCTGATAATATTTTTTCTTCTGGAAAAAGTTTTATTTGTTTTATTTCGGCTCAAATAAAATCTGTTTTTAATTTTCTTAGAACTATTTTAAGGTCAATATTATTAGCCCCCTTAAACAATACCTTTTTTGATTGTCAGAACAAACCACTGTTATACAATGACTTGCCTAATCACCCTAATTAAGCTAGTTAAGGCTTTAAATGTCACTTTAAGCTGAATACTAGTATCTTAAAAAATATATAATCAAATATTATTTACTGTCATCATGGCAAAGATAAAATAAATCAGTTATTAGAAATGAGTTATTAAAACTATTATGATTAGATATGTGTTGAAAAAAAAAATCTTCTTTCCGTTAAACAAAAATATATAGGGGGACTAATAATTCTGACTTCAACTGTAAATGCTGTATTATTTAAGAAAATGTGTAAACGTGGCCCCAACAGTATAACAGTAAAAACATCTTGCTGGAAAATTGGTGTGAAAAATTTTACCTTTTCTTCAACCCCAACTGAGTTAGCCTATGTTGGGTAACATACCCAAATATTACCAACCACAAGAAGAGAAACCAATGAAACACCATTGTGTATTAGTACAGTAGAAAATTAATCAGAATCAATAAGTACAAAAAAAACTGTTTTAAATTATTATGAGCATAATTGGAAAGTAAAAATGAGGTACTTTAAAACTCCTTTTGTCATTTCTACATATGTAAAAGGACCGTCTATAGCATTGTGTTTGAGAAAATGTGGTAAAATAGGAGATCATACCCACATTTTGCCCTAAGATTAAAGGATTTTGGTAAAATTTTAAAAAGAAGTAGATAAGATAATAGACAGAAATCACCTTTTATCCAGTTGTCTGCTTATTGGAAACATTGCCCAAACAAATGTTTAATGAACAAATGCAAAAAATAATAATGACAACAGTACATTGGATGGAAGAAGGTCCTCCAAAGGCGGCTCATTGGATTCAGAGACTTAAATAAGTCTATTTAATAGAAAAATGCTTAATTATCATATCATGAATGTAATTTGATGCAACTACAATAACACAAATGTAACTTGATGAACACATGTATCCCCTGAAAAGGAATTACGATAGCAGTGATGTTTTTTATATATTGTTATGTTCATTTTTTCAATTCCCTTATCTTTAAGGTGTTAAATTGTTGGGGAAGGGGGTTGTTATGTGAAAAAAATTAAATAAAAAGTTTAAAAAATACAAATTATAAGCATGTACACTTCATATTTAATCTCATTCTCACTCTCCAGGTGTACTCTACGCCTCCTTGTCGGAATAACACTGCACAGGACGAAGGGAATTACGACTTCCCGCAGCCTTCGAAGCACAAACAAGAAGGAATATATGACATCCCACCAGCGTCGCTCTCTAAATCTTCGCCATGCTCCAACTACGACTTCCCTCCCAGCTCAGAGGCGATGTCCCGCAAAGTAAAAAACGACAGCGCCGGCATCTACGATGTTCCCGCTAGCCAACTTGCTGCAAGTGGATCTCAGGATTTATACGATATTCCACGTGGGATGCCACAAACCCGGCACGCATCCTCTGAGAGAGACAGGAATAAATCAGTATACGATATCCCACCGATGCTCGGTGACGTTACGGACGGCGTAAACCGACTGTCGTTTTCCAGCACAGGAAGCACTCGCAGCAGCATGTCGACTTCTTCGTCTTCTGCTGGATCTCCTGCTGATAGCAGACTTGCGTTGGATCTAGACTCTGCAGTCCAAAAATTGAACCGTGTCCAGCAAAACCTCGAGTCTTCAGTTGGAGCTCTGCAAACTCTTACATCATCGCCGAACTGGCGAACGTACAGTTTCATGGAGCGTCACGCCAATGAGGTTCGTGTTTCATTGGAGCGCGTCAAGATAGCAATGTCAGACTTTCTTATATTTGGCCGTGGAGCTTCGGCAAACGCAACTGCGCTATCCGATCAAGGACTGCATGCCAAGTTGCGACGCCAATTGCAACGTTTAGAAGATTCCCATCAGATTCTTCAACAGATATATCAGACTCTAGAGGACAACAATTGGGCGCTTAATATTCTCACAGCTGGAGGCATGCATCACAGCAAGAGCGACGAACTGGAACGTTTTGTAATGGTGTCGCGGACGCTACCTGACGATGCCAGACAGCTGGCTTCAACAATAGGCGGCAGCGCAGAGCTGCTTTTCCGAAGAGCACCAATCGAAGGCATCGTTCACCCCTTTACCTGCAACCCAACAGAGGACAACGGCTTCAGAGCAAACCAGAGCAAACCGTTCCCCGTATCGCACGACAAAGCCAACATGAACAGCGAGAAGTGCGTTAAGAGCTGGATGGACGATTATGACTACGTTCATCTCCAGGTAGAAATCACTTCAAACTTATACATAAACACATGCAAGCTCAAAAAGTACTTTCATTTTCTTATAAAACACATAAATTATCTATTTGTAGAATGCCATTTTTCCACAAGTCTCTGCACTGATCCAGTGTGATTGGTCTATTGATTTCAATGCATTACCATACCATGTCATTATCATATCTATGTTAAAAGCTGGATAGAAACCAGGTAGAAATCACTTTAAAGCATATAATAGGGTTGGGCGATGTCCACCAATTTGGCATCGTACGATGTCTAATGTGAAACATCGCTATAGACAATGACATCGTCGTAGGTGGCGGTGACTTAATTATTTATGAATAATTAATACATAACGAATTAAAATATTTGTAGCCTACCGTTTCAACTACCTGACCCGTATAGTCTTTGATTTACCCATAACCAAATCATAAATAAATAAAGTTACACACAAATGACCACCTGTCAATCACTTTCCCCGCGGGACTCTGGCATGAATAGGCAGAGTGATCTGTGTCGTTATAATGGTGTCCACAAACTTAGTTGGTAAAAAAGGTGCACAACCAACAGCAACCAACCAACAGCATCAGAGGTTTAGCTACAATGACGAAGTACAAGCGTGAAAGCGAAAGACTGAAGCAGTGTACTGACGCTGTGACACGTTACCTGATAAGATTCAAAAAGACCGAAGAGTCCTCAGATAGAGACTAGAGGAATTAAATATCACGTTTAACAACTACAGTGACATGCCGTCCAGCGGTACATCCTTGATAAACGGTCTGACGTGCACTCCTCTCTAGGGTTTTGTTCTCCAAGCTGGTGCAGACGCGTTTTCAGAGGTATAGTGTGGATGAAGGCCTTTGAGAAATGCTAGATGAAACGCCAGTGTGGACTTGGATCGTTTTCATTCTAAAATGCCATTTTAAAACTAAGATGTATTAGTGCAGGGATGTCCAAACTTGGTCCTGGAGGGCCGGTGTCCTGTATAGTTTAGCTCCAACTTCCTTCAACACACCTGCCTGGAAGTTTCTAGTATACCTAGAAAGAGCTTGATTTGCTGGTTCAGGTTTGGTTAATTGGGGTTGAAACTAAAATATGCAGGACACCGGCCCTCCAGGACCGAGTTTGGACACCCCTGTATTAGTGTAAACCGGGCCGTGTGTATTTTTCGCGATTGCTGCTGCATCTGGGCGGAGGATCGCGATGCCGGCTCAGCATCGACCATCGTCTATCGACCCAACCCTAGCTTATAACTTACATAAACACATCCAACACCAACAAACACTTTCATTTCCTCATAATTGACATTTCACTTAAATGATTCTTTTGTACAACCCCAATTTTTCCACAAGTCTAGTCTGCGCTGATTGGTCCAGTGTGATTGGTCTATCGATTTCAATGCAATACCATGCCATTACCATATCTACTCGATTGTACATATAGGAAAATAGATTTCACCATAACAAGAGTACTGTGATGAAACACGGGAAGAACTAGTTGATTAAATCCATCGCAAGGTGGATGTATTTTAGTGTTAAGTTTAGAGAATAACAACCAATCACACATGTTCTGCTGAGTTTTCGGATGTGTTTGAGAAAGAGCATAAATTGCGCAAGAATAAATGTTTTGTCCTGACAATAAATGCTTCAGGGTTAAAGAACTCAATGTTCCAGGACAAACCCCTAGCATGAAACCCATTAAGTAAACGTGTTTTAAATCTACGAACATCAGTTTCAGAAGTAAAATTGGAATTGCCCTGAACTTGTTTCAGCACTGCAGAACTGACCTCTCATTTTTATTGTCATGCACTTAAAACTTGCAGATTTAATAACTAGATTATGTACATAAAACTAAATGATGGGCGGCACAGTGGTTCAGTGGTTAGCACTGTCGCCTCACAGCAAGAAGGTTTCTGGTTCGAGTCCCGGCTGGCCCAGTTGGCATGTTTGTTTAGAGTATGCGTGGGTTTCCTCCGGGTGCTCCGGTTTCCCCCACAATCCAAACACATCCGCTATAGGTGAACTGAATAAGCTATATTGGCCATAGTGAATGAGTTTGTGTGAATGAGTGTGAATTGGTGTTTCCCACTACTGGGTTGTGACTGGAAGGGCATCCGCTTCGTAAATCTCGCTGAAAAATTGGTGGTTCATTCCATTGTGGCAACCTCTGAAATAGAGCCTAAGCTGAAGGGAAATGCATGAATGAAAATAAATGACACTGCATGAAAGGTGATATACAAAAAAGCAAAACATTGATGGATTTGCTCTTCAATGTTTGAACCTTCAGCAGTGAAATTTAGCGTGCGTTCACACCTGTAGATCGATGTCTTGTTCTGAAACGGGGATTAAATTGTTACAATGTTGCTCAGTTCTTAGTGCGATTCGCTTTCAAACGGCAAGTTTCTAAATGGACCACAATAGCTAAAACAAGTCACATGCCAGTAAACTCTCCTCACATTGGTCAGAGTTTCAGGGTTGATTTTGCAGAGCCCCCCGCTCAGCTGTCATGCGTCCTTATTTTAATTTATGACGATGAACAAAAAGACATTATAAGCGAAAATTTTAATTTTGAATGGTGACACCCACAGACATAGTCACCAAGTATAAATCAGAGGTAAGACTTTCTCATACAGAGCCGTTGGCTAAAGTTATGCATGATAGGCTTTACATTATAGAGAGAAATAACAGATAAACCAAGACTGCTGCTCGCTCAATGTTCTTAACAGATAAACAGCTCTCGTTAATATTTCAGCATGCTTTCACTTTCATATTTGACATGAAATGCACATTTACCGGTAGGAATGACATCCCACCCTACTCATAATTCTCTCTTCATATAGCCGTATGCCTATTACATGTCCATAATACACTGTGATATAGCAGAGCTAGGATCATATTGCTTTCTCACTACAATCGATCCACTCTGGAGTTTGTTTCTATAGAGCCGAGACCACCTCAATCAGGCGATCTCAGACTGATTGTTTTGGCGCGGATACAAGCGCGATTGCTTGATTCACATATGCCAAACGAACCGCGCTAACTGGGGAAACGAGACAGCTTCTGAAACAGAAGACTAGTGTGAAAGCACCCTTAAACCACACTGAACTCAACTCAACTGGACTTCAACTCTGAAATCTGGACTTTACTAGAACTTCCATGTTAAGCTGCTCTGACACAATCTACATTGTAAAAGCGCTATAGAAATAAATATAGAAATAAATGAATTGAATTGATACTCTAAGACAATTTGGAGCCACCAGTAATGAAGAATTAATACAGAACGAAGACAAAGTACACATTTACAAGCCCTCGGCGCGAGACTTTAGGAAATAGTCTGTCCTTTTCCCTCAGTCGTCTTTCACTCTGTTAATCTCTAATGCAGAGATTAAGAATGAGATCCCTCGTTTCATCTCAAAGTGACATGCCTTTGGGATTCAAATGAATCCCAGTGAGCTTTACTTACAGGGAATCTCCAGCAAAAGACTTTAGGTTATTCACCAATGAATGGTTTATGCAAGAGTCTGAATGGCATTTTGAAGAAAATAAAGAGACTACTGCTTATTCAGACTGAGCTCACGAGACAAATGAAGACAGATTCGATCATTTGAATTAAAAAGGGATTAGTTTAATACCACAGTGTCCTTTGGATGTTCGCTGGAGCTTTTAGGAGACTAGTTGCGGTAAAGCTGCTTTGTAACTATTAGTTGCGACTTGCTGATTGACCTTTTGTTGTTTTGCAGGGGAAAGATGAATTCGAACGACAGCAGAAGAAACTATTGGAGAAGGAGAACATCACCAAACAGAGCAAAGTCCAACTCGAACAAGATCAGGTATGCATTAACATCATCAGCTTTTTTTGTCAGTCAGCAGAGAAGTGCTTTCACACCTGTAGTACGTTTCCTTTGGTCTGGACCAAGATGAAAAATAAAACATTACTGTATTTTTCAGCCATTTTGGCTCCATTTCTCACTTGACCAATTGCTCTACACCAATCCAAGTGTAAACGAACCAAAAACGATTGACAACACGTAACAACATGCACATCAGTCGTTGGCTAGACGAATTTCCTGTACTTCCTGTTGTTTTTACACTGATTTTGTCTCACAATGTTAGTGTCCATTTTAAAATCAGCCTCACAAATAAATTAGAAATACATATTTTAAGAGTGTTTCGCTTGCCCTATTTTGAGATGGGACACAAACTACTTGAGATATAACCAAAGCTATCTCACTACAATTCTTAACTCTGTGTGAATCGGTACGATCTCATTCGTACAATTTATTTATCCCCCAATGACGGTTGGGTGGGGCGGGGTGTGTGCCACGCCTCCTTTTTAAAATCATACATTTTTCGTAATGACATAACTCATGTGAATTCGTAGGAATTAGTCTCTAAACTGATCAAACGTAAAATAGTTACGTTTCCTCGTGAGTTCA